>NC_056743.1:689969958-690193166 GCF_019279795.1 Protopterus annectens
TAATGTATACTTCTAGATAAGTAGGGGTTCAAATCTCACAACAGGCAGCTCTCTCTGTGTGTCTATAAATATATCCCCTTGCAGTGAGGATATGCTTGCACTGAAAGCATCTCCATTGGCCTTCTCTATAAGGCCTGCTGATGTGCTGATGTCATCCTCCTTAACAACACTGGAAGCACCTCCATTGGCCTCCTCTTGAAGGCCTGCTGGTGGGTACTTGCAAGCATCTCTATTGTACTCCTCTACAAGGCCTGCTGATGTCATCCACCTTAACAGCACTGGCTGGCAATCTCACAATAGAAAAGCTCTATGATGCATGCGATAAGCACTTTGTGCTATAGTGTATACTGCTATATAGGTAGGGGTTCTAATCTCCCAATAGCCAAGCGTGTGTGTGTGTGTGTGTGTGTGTGTGTGTGTGTGTGTGTGTGCGCATATGTGTAAATATATCTCCTTGCAGCAGTGAGGATATGCCTGTATGGCATATCTCTGTGCAATGGTTATACATTTAAGGCCCTGTGACTACTTACCTGCCTCTCCATTGTCTGCCTTTGCAAGGCCTGCTGATGTCATCCACCTTAACAGCACTGGCTGACAGTGTAACAGTAGGTAAGTCCTGCGGCACATGTGATAATTATTTTGTTCTTTAGTGTGTACTACTAGATAGGTAAGGGTTCTAATCTTAAGTAAGTCAAGTGTGTGTACAAATATTTTTCCTTGTAGCATATGGTCATATGGGCTATTTTTGTGCAATGGTCATACATTTTACTGCCCCATGACTAGTTGCTGGCCCTAAATAGCCCTCATCTAAGTAGGCATAACTTCTATCTGCCACCACCTACATTTGTATGTATGGAGCATGCATGATTACACTGACTGCCCCCCATTGTCCCTGACACACCGCTCGACATATATGCACCTAGGTAACCATGCACATATACACCATACCTTGTCAATGACAAATTTATGCTGTGCTGCCATGCCATCCCATGCTGCATTGCTGCCAAGTTTCCATAGCTTAGGAACTCAGACCCCTGGAAAAGAAACATACTTAGGTCTGTGAGACACCTGTCATTCTGTAACATTACCACCAGTCTAATATCATGCAACAAAGATACACAAAGTTTGATGTGTAGTAATGATTCATGCCATAATACAGCACCTGTCATGGCTCACAACACCTGCCATGGCATAACAATACTGCACTATATAACTGCATGCAAAGTAATATATTCACCCTGTGTATCAGACACATATTTGCATGTCTCTGCATCAATGGCAGAGATGTGGCACAGGTATCATCACATGCACAGGGTGTTGTGTGGGAGTGCCAGAGGCCTAGGCTGTGTCAAACAGTTGACAGCATGTGTATGAGTCAGAAAGGGGTGCTGGTTAGATGGGCCATGGACAGTTGCCATGTTTGCCTATTGGTTACCTGAATGTGACAGTGATGTTTGAGGGTATGCATGTACACATCCAAGCCCAGTGCTATCCCTACACATGTGTATGTTGGACAGCTGTGAACCATACATGGTAGAGTGGACAGTTCACTGCCTCTGGCCACAAACATGGGAAAGGCTTTGCTAGGAGTTGCACTGGCACCATCATGTCCAGGGTCAGATGTGGTGCTAATAGCTGGTGGTGAGTGCTCTCTACTGGGCCTGTCCCCCCCACAGGACCACCCAGGACTACATGCTCATGGCTTGTCATGTCATCGTGTGGACAACATATTTCCTTCTGTAGTGCTGGAGGTACTGCCACTACGGGAGAGTGAGGGTGTGTGCATGGCCACATGGAGTCTCAGCAAATGGTGTTGCTGACCTACATCCGTGCATCCAATGCCCTACCCCAACCAGATGTTCCAGTACAGCCAATGACCAGTGAAAGACTGACACTGTATCAGCCCACCATCTGTCCACTACATCAGTGAAATTATCCATTTCATCCCCAGTGTGGTGGTGGCAGTCACGGATGTCAGACTGTGCTGAATCCATAATCTTGAGCATCTGTCTTGTGTTGGAACATGCCTGTGCTTCCACGATAGACCAAAACATGTGGTGAGTGACCCTTGATGTGACACCTATGATAGGTGGTGTATGGGCAGCAGTCCTCCTTCGAGCACCCCTGCCAGTCTCCCTGTGTGGGACCTCACCAGCTCTCTGGCTATGACCAGTGTCTATACTCACTGATGCCATAGTTGCCACACTGTTCTGTTTAATGTTGCCACCCTCTGACTGTCCAATATCTGTAGCCTCAGGTGACTTGGTATTTGTGGGCATACTGACTGTGTGCAGGGGCAGTGCATTACTACCTGTACTATTATGTATGGCAATCCACACATACAGATACAAACAAGGAGCCACAACTGCATCACACATCCCACATGGTATTTCTGATCCCATGCACAACACACAAACATACAACATACACATACAAGACAGGTCCTTTATAACATGCTCTGCAGCTACATCTGGTTAACATTTCCAGTACAATACACCTGTGAGATAAGCAATATGACAGTGTATCTGATAGACCTTCACCTAAAACCCAGTGTACCTTTTTTGAGCATAATATGCCAGTTGTAGTATCAGTGCCTCAGGTATATACCATCTCCCTAATGTGTGTGAACAGACATGTGGGTGTGATTGCCTCCTGTATAGCAGGCTGCATAGTCCTTCTTAATAAGTGCAAATGTGTTAATGTTTCTGCAAATACACAACTGTGATTACCCATTTTATGCACTTCAGTTAACTGCTCTGAAATGGAACATGCAACTATTCTACTCTGGTTAAGCATAACAGTTGTGCCTAGGGCAACATGGCAGTCCTTAACATTCTTATGGTATATACGATCTGTCAAACAACAGTAGCCAACTTACCTGGTACAGGACCTCGGCCTCTGGCCACAGGTGACATACCTATGAAAATGTGAGAGAGAGGTATTGTCAGCAATACCACATGTTGCATTGTTACAAGGTAATATGTGCATATATCCACATGTACAGTAGTTAATGTGTTACTGCCTACATTGCTGACATTCTGAGTATGTTTGCACAAGTGTGTGTTAAAAACAAACCCCCCAATGCAGATTGACCTGACACCCATACTGGTATGCAGTGTTTGCCACAATGACTGATACAGTATTGCACTAATGAATAGAGTAAGCTTACTTGAATGCTCATCTGATGTGGCTGCTGTGTCACTCACCTCCAGGATGTATGGGGTAATGGATGGCTGGGAGCTGGTGGCTGATCCCAGGTTTGCCAGGAATTCCTCTGTGGCTGAAAGCGGTTGTACTGTTGCAGGCCCTCCACTGGTGGCAGCAGGGTCCCTGGCCACAGCAGCTGCCCTTTGCTGTGCAGCATTTACCATATCTGTGGCCTGGTGTTGAACCTGCTCGTAGGTCCTATCCTCTTGGCCTATTTGGCTCACTGCTGTGACAAGGTCAGCCCACAGTGCTGCACAGTGGTAACAGTGTTGGTGACTCCTAGACAGCAGAATGTGGTGATGCAGTCTTAGGCCATCCAGGTTAACATTATTTTCTGTGGCTGTAAATGCTGGGTGCCTCCTGCAATACATCATTCCTGAAAGGCAATAAGAGGGGAACACATCACAGGACCAGATACATGGACATCAACTATGTACAGACACTGCACAGCCAAAATGGGTGCAATATCCACCAGTCCCTCACGTAATACCCCAAAGTCTATTAAAATAATACATGTGTGGCTATCACCAAGATAGTAGCAATAACTGTTATGTCCCTGTGTGCTGTGACAGAGTCTGCTGTATGTCTCTACACCCATCACTGCAGTCTACTGTGGTGTGCCTCCTACAGGCAAAGTCACACTACTATATCATACCGCCACTGTCAGACAAATAGCTGTATGCTATTGCAACAACTATATGGGGACAGTCCAGCAACATCAGTGTGCCACAATGACAGACAGCAATGCAAAGCTGCTGTAGTATATCTTCCCCTGTAGGCATCGTACCTCTCCACTTCACAGATGTTTGCAGAATGTGAACATGTGCCTCATAGATGTAGTTCTTTAGGCACAAACATATGGATGTCTGACAAACGGTTGGCCAATCATTGATGGTTGTTGTCAGAATATAGTGGATCTGGCTGTCACACACCAGACCCCTCAGAACACACCTACACTACAGTAATCTTCGTTAGTCTATTCATAGTCTTACTTTGTATGGCCAATATGTACACTCTGTCACTGAGTTTGGGCTTGTGTTCCCCCACTAATAATGGCTGTGACCTGAATTCCTGCTGTAAGGGGTTGACAGGTATGTTAGCCATAGCTCTCAAGCAATGAGATACGAATGTCAACAAAACAGTGACCTAGCCAAAGTACGTCAGGGACACCTTTACAATGTCTGAACTATTTCTCTGTGACATTAATGGACTGAGAGGAATGAATTACAGTACATCATGTGATATTACAGCTGTGTACACCCCTACTTACTGTCAATATGCCTAAAGTATAATCCACTAGGTTTCCAACAGGAGCCGACCATTGTAGGAAAGAATAACCAGGGCAGAGCTGTGATTTGATTCAAAGCAGGGACAGCTGAGAGGCATGCCTGTATCTCCTGGACAGCAGAGTATCACCAACATTTCAATTCCATAGATGTACTACAGGCCTACTGTTGTAATCCCTTTTCCCCATACCTCCACCCTCCCATCTGCATCCCATTATATGGGCACATGTATTATATACCTGGTAGAGTAAAGTAATCCTTTTTTGGCCAGCTCCTCTGCAAAGAGGTTTCTATACCATAGTATGTCTGAATAAAGCAACATGCAGAGCTGTTCCTCATAGGCAGTTGCTTGCCTTTTGTACGGAATGCTCATTAACAGGAAAATTGCCTGTGCACCTGTCAGTGGCTCAGACTTGCTAATTGCATCCAAAACAGCTGGGTTGCACTTTCATTAGTCAATGACATGGCACTACAGTGTAATATTTAAGGGCTTCATGTAGGCCTCAGCCTCTTCCTTAGTCTCTGAGATGGACATTAGTGAGGCGTGGAGACTACAGCATCAAAGACAGTAGGTACAAATACTGTCCACTGTTGAGATTTATGAGGTATGTTCACAGTTTTGCATGATATGTTTGGCCATTGTCCCATAACATTGTAATTATCTGGCAGTTCCATGGTAAATATTATTGGGTGAGGTCAGTAAGGAGAGAGAGACATGTGAATGTCAGACATCATACTCATCACAATATGCATGCTGATGCAGTAGCTGCTAGTCTATCAACTCACTATCTTTGTAGGGGCAAACTGTGAAACATGTCCCTGTCACTGGACCTTTACCCCCCCCCCCACCCTTTATGTATGGTGTTGGTTGTATCCCTTGTTCTAGGGGGTTTTGAGGTAAGGTAGGTCTTTAGCAGCAAGGTTAACATATAGTGGCATATGTTCCTGGCTGCAGCTGCTGCTTTAACCTAGGATACATAGGGGGGAGTGTGAACTCTTTGGAGGACAGTAAGCTGTATGTGTAAAGGCAGCAGTGTCCACTGTGTCCTCACAGCAGAGCCAGGGTAAGGGTACCCTTTACAGTCCAATCTAGGTATGTGAGTAGGTTACATCTGTTATGTAACAGTGCCAATCACAAAGTAGTAGGAGGCATATAGTTTGGCTATACAAATATGTGCAGTGTGTCCCTACCTACAGGCCTTTGATTTGCAAACATGGGTAGCAGGTAATCCAGTAGCAGCAACCTGTGTGTGTTAAAATTGCATGACTCAGTTATTACTTGCTGTTTTCACAAGAATGTAATTTATGTTTAACTCACTGGATTCAAATCCAGGACAGTGGGTGGTAAAACATGCTATATTCAAGGCATTTAACAGGCTGAGCTACTGCATCAGTGTTGTAGCAGGTATATTTGTAAGATATATGTGCATACATACAGTCTGTGACACACATCTGCATTCATCATTATGTGCATGGCTTTCAAAGGCAGTTATTGTGCAGCAGGGTCGCAGTTGTAAATATGCACTTTGCCATTGCTGCTTTAGCATGTGTGTTTACACATGTTGCTGATAAAAGGGAAGAATTATTTGTTATCATACCGCTCAACCTCTTAGAGCAAGAAATCTGGACAAGACCATAAAGAAAAGTGGACCAAATGCCCACAGATAGGGACAATCTTTAAATATTGCTCTTACAAACTTAGAATGTTGGTAGAATAATATGTTTTTCATTAGCACGTGTTTTCAGAATGGTGTGAAGTGTGAAACTCAAATGTCTGCTGTGATTTTCTAACCTCAATCTTTACTGACTTTCCACTACTTTGCCACTAAGATACGAATGTATGACATCCAGGCCAAAAAGAGGGGGAAAAACTCTGGAAAGTTTGCAACAATCTGTACAGTTGACAGGTATGCCTGCTCTCCCAAGCCTCACATACATCCATTATTATGTATATGGCTGTGTACTGGTGTAGAGTTTTCATCATAGTCCCAGGTATGCTTCCATTCTTTCTATTATATGTACTTGCAGTCTATCAGTTGCAATCAGTATATTTTGCTGGAAACACCTGTTTCAATCCAGAGCTGAGTAGCCTAGTGGGCTAATTCATTATGCTATAGTTGACAGTGGCCTGGGTTTGAGGCATGGCAGCAGTGATTATTTTGCAGATATGAGAAACACATAGTATCAATAAAGCACATTTAAGTGGGTTTGCATGGTGTGACGGTTAGCTCCATGTAAACCCGTGCTAAAAATGAATAAAGAAAAGAAAAAGGGGGTGATAGGACAGTGGTGAAATGGGGGCAAGCAGAGGGAAAATATACTGAAAGGCAGATAGGGTTGTGCAGGAATGGTGCAGGAAAGGACCATAGCTTTCCATTTCTTGTACATCAACAGCTGTGCAGTTATTACAGACTTGGTACATGAATTTGAACCCTCAAACACCAAAGAGAGCGATGAGGACAACATAAATGTGTTGTCAAGCTAATTTGACCTAATTAGTTGCATCCAATGGATACATATGCAAAATGGAGAGCTATGTATGGGACAATATTTTTTGTGGGAAAAGTGCCTTTTTTTAAGGAGAGAGTAGAATATTGAGGAAGGGATGTAGGTACATGTGGGGATGTAAGTTAGGTAGGAGAGGTTGCATTTACAGACAGACAAGACAGCATACAGTGGTGGTGTGAGACACATGAGGGGGTAAACACCTTGGACAGTGAGTGCGTTGTGAAATCAGAGACGCATGTGCCCCTAGATGGCAGCAGCATGACTGAGTTCCCCACCCATGGGTAGTCAACACTACACCAAAAGTGGCTGTGCTGGAGGCTGGGAGCCAGGGCCACCAGGAGCACTAGGTTTCCAGTCTTCCCTCAGTCTGGTACAGGCATTGTTCATAGCTCCCATGCACAATCCTGCTTATCATGGCCGGTAGTTGATCTTGGGTGACTACCACCACTCTGCCACCACTCCCCAGGGGGGACAGGTGCCATCCTCTGAAGTGGTTCCATCCAAAGGTGGTACAGGGTCAGCAAAGGGGCATCACTGGCCTGGGTCCCAGATGCACTGGCACTCGGTGCTATTGCTGGCTGAGGTAGAGCAGGTGGATCAGCAGGAACCGTCCTAACCTGTCGTGCTGTGGTGATAGAGGTATAGCAATGTGTATAAGTTAGTTATGAAGAAAACATTTTGTTAGATATAACAGCAGGCCAGAACATTGAAAATAACCGAGTAACATAGCAATGCATATGATATGGAACACAGCAATTCATAACATAACAGTCAGTATTTCAAAATAAGATAACAGTCAGTATATTAACAACATGCCAGTAACAATTACAGCATAAGGACAACAACATAGGTAATTCAACAAGATATGTTAATATGCAACCATTGTAATACATAACAAGAATTTAACACATGCCACAAAATTATGTTTAGAGAACAACATATGTTAATAGTAAACCATAACCAAAGTATAACAATAATAAATTTAGATGAAGATAAGGGGTGGGGAGAGAGAGACATACAGTCCATTAATACCGGTATAGGCTATATAGTTTACAACAGTACTGCTATATACACTACAGGTCTGTCCTTCCTTTATGTATAAAAGTACCCTATAGCTGCTATAGCATGTACATGCCTCTCAAGCTTTCTGCATAGGACAGTATGGGCCAAGCAGTAACACCTGCAGGTACACAACTACAGAGAACACTTACACATCAGGTGGACCTATATAACTGCCAAGGTGTACTGTGGACTGATGTAGTGTGACTGTGCTATTGACATAATCATGTCGATAATACATCTGTGACAGAGGGATTACACAACAGTAATTGCAGTCTGTGACAGTGTGACACTTGAGAGACATATATGTGTACAGTACAGAGAGTAAAGAACTAAAATGCCGTCCTTGGCAGGTATGGGGGATAGACCTTCGGCAATCTTTCAGAAACACTCCAGGCTTGCAGCCATATCAAGACTACACATTTTATTTGTTTTATTTTATTACTATTGTACTTTTTGCCTTTAGTTTTGTAAAGTCTTACCACATTCCTGGTCAATGCTGTTAACAGTCTGTTACATCTGAATACAGCAATAATTTACTCATAATAAGGGATACTTCACCATGTACCTGTATTTCCTGTAGAGAGAATATCTGTCAGCAATACATAACTATTTCAGTAATATTTCTTACTACTTGGCACTGGATTCAAATACTGGTCTGTGTGTGGCAAAATGTACTTCAGACAGAGCATTTAACAAACTGAGCTAATGAGCCACTGCTGACTACTGACTGAATATCACAGAATTCACCTGGAAACAAAATATGACCTGGTAATAGTGCTACAGTTTTATACTAGACTGCAGTGACAGTTGCACACACATGCATGAGATTTATGCATGACAGAGATACTAGGTAAACTATACATTACTACATAGAATGCAGGTGCACACAATATACTGTTGGTGGGTGGGAATATCTGTGAAGTCTACAAAACATATCAGATTATTGGGTTGGCTACCTCACCTATATACAGTTGCAATTAGTATATCTGAAGTCTACAGCTATTATACTGTCATACTTGCCTGCAGCACCGTACCTCAGAGCATGGATGCATATAGCCAAAATGCAATGTTTAAACCAAAACAATCCTGATATACACAATATACCTTGGGCGTTCATGCTATTGTGTCAGATGTTAGTGCAAAACAGGTGTCATAATGCATTTATTGTACTACACCTCTAAATTTATATTTATTCCATAACACTCTTTATTAGTTATACCTTGAGGCAGGTAGTGGTATTCTTGTGTGTTTTTATTTCAGAGCAGATGTCATAACCGATTTTCAGCAAAACAGTCTTAATTACATACACATTGCACAACACAGCTCTTTTAGGGGTACCTTTATGCACTTAATGGTATAATTGTGAGTCTTTATTGCACAACAGTTGATATAATGCAGGTGTTGCAATACAGTTGTAATTCCACAATTATTGCAGCAGAAACTTTATTTCATTTACATTATCAGGGTTAATGCTTTAGTCTTCCATGTTTATTGCACTGTAGTTGGCAGTAGTCACTTATTGCAGTGCAGACCTACATCCACATTCAATGCAATACACAAATCTTTATTGTATGCACCTACTGGCAGTTACTGCTTTACTCTTTTTTTGCTTATTTGACTATAGATTGCAAAGTAATTTCTACTCACCACACTCCTGGTGCAACCTGGCCAAGCACTCTGCATGCACATCTAGGTTGAGAATTGTCTCTTCTGCAGCAGTAGGGAGAGAAGCACACTATTATGCATACCTGTCTATCAAACATTCAAATTAAGTATTTGTAAAACAATGCTAACAGTACTTACAAACTTGTGGGACATTCCCAGCCGAAGCTTCCTGGACCTAGGTGCCCAGAAAATACCGCTTCCAATGCTTCAGGATGTCATAGTAGTGACAGACCTGCTCACCTATGCGGGGGATACCTGCAGCACTGGTGAGATCACATGCTAGCTGGTCACAGGCCTCTGCCTTGAACTGTGAGCCCTGGAACTGCCCCTGCAGCAGCCGGTCATCATAGTCTTTCACCAGGAGTCCAACCATGACTCTGGACTCCAGAATGCCCACTGCTGTGCCTGGAAGTGCACACCCTCTCCAACACCTGCTATAATTCCTGCACAGTTCAAACTCCAACTGGTTATGCTGCATTCCCACCTGTTGCACTTAATATAGCCTGTTTTCCCGCCCTTACATGCCATTGGGCAATTTTTAAAAATGCAGCGTGATGCTTGGCACCATCCAAACCAGAGCAGTACTTAAACTGGCAAATTCCTAACAATGGCTAGCAGTGATCAAACCAACTAAGCAGAGCAAAGCAATGCCAAGCACTGCCAAGCAGTGCCTAAACAAAGGTCATTTCAGCTATCATGGCTTAGAAAGGCTTAGCAGAGCTTAGCTGATCACAGCAGATAATGATTTAAAAATAATTGGCATGATTTATATTTTGAAAATAATTGCTTTATTTCTAAGGCCATGACTCTATCCACTTGGCTACATGGATATCCGGAATGTAGCTATACTTTTACATATACCTGTCAATTAAGTTTAAGAACTGCTAAGCACAGTGCCATGCCAAGAAAACCTGCTAAGCTATGCTTAAACTTGACCTTTGATTCAAAAATTAAATCCATCCGGTTTCTATTTTTAGATGTTTGGCACAATTGTTGTACGCCACTTAATACATTGATATCATGCATTTGGACAATGCAGCAGATGTGTTACTCATCTGTGGACACAATTAATTGACACGTTTTGAATATCCATGTTCCACAGCTCCCCCTTAACAATGCACCATCATTAATATGCATGGCATGCTACCAAGGGGGGACTGTGTACATGGCCATGGTAACTTCTGTGTAGGCTCTACACTATGCCTACATGGATTTTATTAAATCGGGGGTGGGGATGTTATCATATATAGTGTATATGAGTAAATGTTTGCAGATTAGGGTTAGATAAGGGAATAGACGTAGTGCTTCGCCTGATAGGTGTTGTGAGTATTCTCTGTACTTTTGTCTTGATTAGTGGTACTGTTAGGGATAGCAATTTTAGTAATGTAATGTATATGATTAGGTTAGAGGTAGGGGTAATAGTAGTAGAAGAGTTAGGATTAGCACACATGAGCAAGGCAGTACAGGAGACACCCTTTCCACTAACAGTACCATTGTTCAGATGATGATTGAGCTGGGTTTTCTATGTGGGCTTTACTGTTACTGGAAGATACATTATCAATGTTTTCTGATTCACTCCTTGTGTATGTTACACATTTGTGTTGTCACTTAGTTACTCTCTCATATGTGTGCCACTCATTTGTGTTGCCAGACAATGATGATGTAATCATATGTATTCACAGAGAGACAGAGAAACATGGTTTACTGCTTCTCACCAGCATGTTATCAAAAAAGATGTAAGTAAAGGCTGTGGGGGGAATCAGTAAAGCCTACACAGACTTATTTTACATGGAGGCATAGTGGCATAGTGCTTATATGGAAGTAAGCAGATGTGTAATCCAGTAAAAGGAGCTGAGGGCCATGCACGAGTGTGTGAACACAGAAGTGTCCATGGCATGCCAATCTCATAAGCAGGGGAAATGCATGCAAATGAGGCTAGTAGAGTGATCCAGCAAGCAGATAGGTAGTCCAGCAGACCACTTGTTGGTGTCTGTAATATACACAGAAAAAATCCATGTACAGGATGTAAAAATGACACCAGGGGCTGTAAAAGTGCACATAGAGTGTTAAAAATAGCATTGTGGACACAGATATGTGCAAAACTGTCCACCATGTGTCCAAAACTGTATTGAAAATAATGTTAAATAATTTAATTTTATTTAATACTCTGGGTATATTTGTGTAGAGTGCTGCAGTTCGCAAACATGACTTTATGGGAAAAAATATAAAAAGACTGTAAAAAACAGAATTTCTGAGTATGCAATAGTAATGCATTATAGGACCCTGTGAGGAGTATGTATAATGTTACACAGCTGTGGTTGCTAATGAGGCAGGGCCTGGAACCATGTAGTTTTCAGGTTCTGTGCATGGATCAATATGCAAATGAGCTGGGGTTACTGAATAGCACAAATGGTATCTGTGTCTGCAGATCCCATCTGTGTAGGCAGAGAAGCATGTTGCTGTCCACAGAAGAGGTACCTGACATCAAAAGAAGGTGTGTCCACATTCTTTTAAGCTCATTGGAGCTGAGCAGCACCTGTTTGTGTGGCGTGCCACTCTGCTCAGCGGGGAAGAGTGTCCATGATTGCTAAGCTTTGTTTACCTACGGGGCTCATGTTTCAGAGGGTTTGCATGTGTTTTCTCAGCACACAGCCATGCTGAATGTGCCTGTTGATGGGGGTGTGTCTATGGACTGCTGAGCACTGTTTACCTTCACAGCATGGGTATGCGTGGCATGCCGCAGTGCTCAGCAAGGAAGACTGTCAACAAAAAGTGGCTCAGAAAGCCAATGAGATATTAACTACTGGTGAGCCCTGTTTCACTTAAAAAGGGCCATCAAGACTCCTAAATGATGTTCTTTTCAGGTGGAATGTGTCATAGATAATGAATCACACAGGCTACACCTACAGCAGAGCACTATAAAGTATGTATGTACCCTACAGTCTGATATTTCCCCTATACTCTGAACCATTGGAGTACAGACTTGGGGATTTTAACTGAGAAAATACCAGAGGCTGATGCAGGTCTACTGCATCTGTATGTGCTAGATAGTGAGGTCAGTGCTGCTGCTGATGCTGACTATATGCCTAGACTGAAAAGGAGAAGAGTGTTCAGGCCTAGGGTAACCTACCAGGAGCTACATGAGCTGAAAATTGTAGATCACTACAGGGTGGACAGGGTCATACTACAAGAACTCACTGAGCTCTGCTGACCTCATCTCAGACCCAGAGCCAACAGAGGGGAACCCATCCCACTGGAGGCAAAGGTATGTGTATCCCTTAGGATACTATGTATAGGTACTTTCCAAAGACCAACTAGGGACATGATGGGGGTCTCACAGGTTTCTGCATCCAGAGTACTCTACCAGTTCCTGGATGCCATGCCACCACATGCCAGTGAGCAAATTTATTTTCCTCAGGAGAGGGCCAGTAGTATGTGACTCTTCTACTGTGTAGCACACTACCCTGTGGTACTGGTTGCTATAGATTGCACTCATGTACACATCAAGGCACCACCCAGTGAGGAGGGTGAAATCTATGTCAACCACAAGGGGTATCACTACATCAACTGCCAAGTTGTATGCAATGCCCAGAGCATTATCCTGAACGTGTGTGCTGGCAGCCCTGGCAGTTATTGCAACTCCTATATCTGGCACACATCACAGCTGTACCAGATGTTTGTTAGGGGGACATCTCACAGGGCCATTTGCTGGGGGTGCTGGCTATCGATTGGAACAGTGGATGATGACTTACCTCAGAAATACACACACACCCATGGAAGAACACCATAATGAGGCACACACACAAACTAGGAACATCATAGAGCATGTGTTTTGGTTGCTGAAGTCATGGTTCCGGTGTCTCAATATATCTGGTGGAGCCCTGCAGTACTCTCCAGTCACATGTGCACAGATATTCACAGAATGTGACATGCTTCACAATATGATCTTGTGGAAGCAGCTGCAGCAGGATCAGCAAAGGGAAGGGAAACCCAGCCTCCCACCAGTGCCTAGGTCACCATAGCAGCACTCACTGGGGGACTCAAATTAAGAACCCCCTGAGGCTGTCCTTGTAGGGAGATGTAGGTATACCAAATATGCCCTGGCCTTGGCCAAGAGACAACACATAGCACATGCACTGACAACCTAGGTACCTAGGGACTGACACCTTACTCTGACTTGCATACATATTAGTAAAAATGATGCAGCCAACACAACCTGTACTTCACCATGTATTGGCTGTGGACTGCATGCATCAGACTGAGCTAGACCCCAAACTACCGGTCTGTCAACTGCTGCATTCACAAGGTAAGTCACACTCCTATACACCACTTGTAAGGGGTACTACAATATAGTAGCATATGTTTGGACCTGCCACATGTATGCAAAGGAATATAGTGGGCTATATATGGTGTGCTACTGGGCTGCTTGCAGAGATCTATAATGGGCTACTGGGCTACTTGTACAGATCTAGCAGCCACTTGGGACAACAAGTACTCTGTTCACTAGTATGTGCCCCATAATATCTACTAGGCCACATGGCTAGAAACTCCGCAACACTATTAAAGGGAGATGCCAAACAGTGGGGTCATAGCAGCATTACAGACAAATCTGTATGGGCTATCTCTGCACAATGGTTATACATTTTATGCCATTACAAGCTGCTGGCATCAGCATTGGTTCCCTTTACAAGGCCTGCTGATGTCATCCATCTTAAGAGCACTGGCTGACAGTGTAATGTCAGATAAGCAGTGTGGCGCATGTGATAAGTACTGCAAGCTCTAATCTCATATCATCCAACTTGCGTGTCTGTGCATGCGAATATATCCCCATGCAGCACTACAGACAAGCCCCTCTGGTCTATCTTCATGTAATAGTTATGTATTGTATGGCCCTGTGACTAGCTGCTGACCTCTGTATTGCCTTCTTATACATGGCCTGCTTATGTTATCCACCTCAAGAGCGCTGCCTGACAACCTATCAGATAAACTCCATGTTGCATATGATAAGTACTGCAGGCTGTAGTGTATAACTGTAGATAGATAGGAGTTCTAATCTCATGTCAACCAACTCCATGTTTGTCAGTATATCTCTGAGCAGTATTAGAAACATGGCCATATGGGCTATCCCCATGCAATGGATATGCACTTTTTGACCCTGTGACTAGTTGCTGGCCCTAAATTGTCTTCCTATACATAATCGTAACTGATGTCTGCCACCTGTCTGACCTGGACACAGGATTTATAGATGTGTCAACCCCATCATCACACCTTCCTGATTTGTAAGTTCAGATAACCCAGGTGACATGTAGACAGGGTAGCAAACCTTATCACAAAGTATGGATGCATGACTATGCTGACTGCCCCCATTGTCCCTGATAGACTGTTCTACACATATAACACATTCTAGGATGCCATGCATGTATATTGCCGTACCTTGCTGATGTCATATTTCACCTGTGCTGCCATGACATCTTGTGCTGCTATATTGCTGCCATGTGTCCATAGTGAATCCTCTCAGACTCCTGGGACAGAAACATACACATGTCCATGACACAACTGTCATTCTGTACCACTACCTCCAGTCCACCATCATGCAACAAAGATATACAAAGTATGATGTATAGTCATGACACATGCCAGCATACAGCACCTGTTGTAGCCCACAAGTGGCATTTCAAAACAATACTGCACTACATAAGTAAATGTCAGTTGATAAGGACACCATGTGCATCAGACACATAGTAGCATTTCCTTGCATCAATGGCAGGGATGGCAGAGATTTGGCACAGGTATCATCACATGTACAGGGTGTGGTGTGGGGGTGCCAGAGGCCTAGGCTATGCCAAACAGTTGACATCATGTGTGTGAGTCAGGAGGAGTGCAGCTTACATCGACAATGAAGAGGTGCCATGTGTGTGTCTGCAGGTGACCTGCATGTGACAGTGGTGTTTGAGTGTGTACATGTACACAATCAAGCCCGGTGCTAACCATGCACATTTGTGGTCTGTACATGGTAGAGTGGACAGCTCACCATCTCCAGCCATGAACACGGGAACTGGCTCTGCCAGGAGTAGCACTGATGCCACATGCCCAAGGTCAGATGCGCTGCTAGTACCTGATGGTGACTGCAAAATACTGGGGCTGTGTCCCCCACAGGATTACCCAGGACCATGTGCCCATGGCCTGCCACATGGTGTGGACAACAGACTTCCCTCTGTAGTGCTGGAAGTGCTGCCACTACAGGACATGACTGTGCACGGCCATGTGAACTCTCAGCAGATGGTGCAGCTGACCTATGTGCACATGTCAGATGCCAAACTCCAACCAGATGTCTCTGCACAGACAATGTGTTGTCCAAGACAGACACTGTCTTAGCCCACAATCTGTCTACTGCATCAGTGAACCAATCCAGGGTTTCCCCTGTGCAGTGGAGGCAGTCACAGATATCAGAATGGCATGTGTCCATAACCCTAAGTATACATCTGTCTGGATTTGTTATGCTAATTGGAGCCAGAACAGCTGCATTGCACTATCATTCACCACTGACATGCCAACACAGTGCAGCATATAAAGCATTCCTGTAGACCTGGGCCCTTTCTTAGCTGAACAGTTAAACTGTACTGAGGTGTGGAGACTACAGCATCACAGGGGGTAGGTGTCATAACTGTCAACTGTGGAGATTTATGCAGTATGTCCACAGTCCCACCTAATATGTGTGGTCAGTAACCCATAACATTGTGGATATCTGTCAGATCACTGTCAAACATTGTGGGATGACATCAATAATGAAAGTCACACATTTGAGTGTCAGATGTCATACCTGTCAGAATATGCATGCCAATCCAATAGCTTTTATTATACCACCTGACTATATTTGTAAGAGCACACTGTAAAGCATGTCCCTACCTCTGGGCCTTTGCCCCAACATCATATATGGCTGTGTTTGGATTCCTTGTTATATGGGATTGGGGGATATGGTACGTCTATAGCAGCTACCTTTATGTACAGCTGTGTATGCTACAGGCTGCAGCTGCTGGTGCAGAGGAGAACACATAGAAGGAGTCTGGACACTGCAGAGACAGCAAGCTGTACGTATAGCTGTGTCAGCCCTGTTATTATGTCAGAGCTAGGGTACATGTGCCCATTACAGTCCAGCTGAGGCATTTCAGTAAGGAACATCTGTATTGCAACAGTGCCAATACCAGAGTAGTAAGTAACATATAGTTAGGCTATACAGATATGTGCAGTGTGTCCCTACCTGCAGGCTTTTGACTTGCAAACCTGGGTAGCAGTTCACTAATTAGCATCAACCTGTGTGGATTATGAATGCATGACTCAGTCATTACTTGCTGTTGTCACAGTACTGTAATTGAATTGTAACACAAAAGTGGATTTGAACCCAGGACTGTGTGTGACAAAATGTACTACAAGCAAAGCATTTAACACACTGAACTACTGAGTTAATGCAGATGCATTTGTAGTTGCAAGATATATGTGCGCATATACAGGGTGTGTGAAACATTTCTACATCCATGTGTGTGTGCATGTCTTTATATGTATTTATATATTTTTATATATATTTCTGTACTACGGTCCCAGTTTTACATGTGCTTTGCCATTGCTTCCTTAGCAGATGCCTTCCCAGAAGTTGCTGATAAAAGGGCATATATATATATACCTGCTATCACACGCTTCACTAACATCCATTTTATGTCTTTGGCTGTCCACTAATAAATTATTGCACCAGAGTCCAAGGTATATTCCTATTTTTTCCATTAGTTTTTTTTTTATTTCAGTTACATGCTTAATGACTGTATGTAGCAATCAGTATGCTTTGCTGGAAACTGCTGCTTAATCTAAAGCCTGTGTAGCATAGTGGGCTAATACAGTGACCTATAGTTGAGAAGGGCCCGGGTGCAAAACTTGGCAGAGGTGTTTATTTTCTACATGTGACTAACACTGTAATAAACACATATAAGCATTGAAGCTCATTTAAGCTCAGCTAAGCAATGTGGTGTGACTCACTTCACCACTTTGCTTAGCTCAACACAAACCCACGCAAAAAAAATATAAAGAAAAGAAAAAAGGGGTGATAGGAAAGTGGTGAAATGGGAGCAAGCAGGGGGGAAACAATGTGAAAGGCAAGTAGGGATGTGCAGAATGGATGTAGGAAAGAACCATAGCTATCCATTTCTTGTACAGGAACAGCAGTGCATTTTGACAGGTTTAGCAGATGAATTTGGGGTATTAAACCCCAGAGAGAGAGAGAGAGAGAGAGAGAGAGAGAGGTTAGGACAACATAAATGTGTTGTCAAGCCATTTGGACCAAATTAGTTGTGTCCAGTGGAGATGTGTGCGAAATGGAGAGCTATGTATGGGGGGATATTTTTTGTGGGACAAGTACCCATTTTTTTTAAGCAGAGAGTGGAATGCTGGGAAAGGGACATAGGTACCTGTGGGAAGATTAATTAGGTAGGAGAGGATGCAATAGCAGACAGACAAGACAGACAACACAGCAGACAGGGGCAGTGTGTGACACATGAGGGGGTAAACACCTTGGATGGGGAGGGTGTTGTGGAATTGGAGTCCCATGTGTCTGCAGATGGCAGTGCCATGACTGACATCCCCACCCATGGGCAGTCAACACTGCTCCTTCACTGTCCTGAAGGTGACTGTGCTGGAGGCTGGGTGCCAGTGCCAGCCTGCTCCACCTGGTTGGCCAGTGTGCCCTCAATCTGGCACAGGTGATGTTCATAAAACCAATGAATGATCCTGCATGCCATTACCAGCAGTTGTCTTCTGGTAACTACAGCCCCTCCACCACTGCTTCTGGGTGGAGGCTAGGCCCCGTCCCCTGAGATGGTTTCACCTGATGCTGCTGGTGGTGCAGGGGCAGTGGAAGGGGCACCACTGGCCTGGGTTCCAGACATGCCAGGACCCGGTGCCATGGCCAGTTGAGATAGGGTAGGCGGATCAGTAGGAATCAGCCTGCCCTGACATGCTGTGGTGATGGAGGTATAGCAATATGTATAGGTTAGTTATGAACAAAACATAATTGTTAGTAATAACAGCATGTCCAAGCAGTAGAAATAACTCAAGTACATAACAATGCATATTATGTGAAACAGAACAGTAAATAACAGAACAGTCAGTATAACAGCATGCCAGTAACAGTTATGGTATAAGGCAAACAAAATAGGTAATTCAACAAAATATGTTAATATGCAACCATTATAATACATAACAATAATAAACACATGCCCCAAAATACAGTTTAATATAACAACATATGTTAATAGTAAACCATAACCAATGAATAACAATAATAAATATATGAACATAAGGGATGAGGAGAGAGAGAAAAACAGTGCATTAGTACTATTATTGGCTATATACTTGACAAAAGTACTACTATCTATGCTACAGGTCTGTCCTTTCTTTCTGTGTACAAGTCCCTTATAGGAGCTGTAGCATCTACATACCTCTCAAGCTATCCGCATGGGACAGTATGGGCCAAGCAGTAACAACTGCAGGTACACACCTACACAGAACACTTGCCCATTAGGTAGACCTATATAACCACCAAGGTATATTGTGGACTGCTGTACTAATACTCTGACATTTAGGTAATCATGTCAATGATAAACCAGTTTCAGATGGATTGCAAACTACTAATTACATTATGTGGCAGTGTGATACTTCAGAAACATGTATGTGCACAGTACAGAAACTAAACAACTATCATGCCTTGCTTGGCAGGCATGGGGATAGAACCCCATAGCAGTGACTGTAGAGGGCATCTGCATGGCATATATGAATTGACGGCATTAACTTTTTTACAGACACCCCAGGCATACAGCCATACCAAGAACACATGTTACATATTTCACTTTATTTTATTGTTGTAATATTTTTTCCTTTATTTTATGCTGTATTTTCACATTCTTGCTAATGATTCATACAGTGTGTGACATGTAAACACATAATCATTTACTGATAATATGGGCTACCTCACCCATGTACCTTTAGTTCCTGTGGAAAGAGAATTTTTGAGCATTATGTAGTGAATCCTAGCACTGAATTCAAACTCTGGTTTGTGTGTGCCAAAATGTTCTTTATATGCTGCATTCAACACATTGAGCTACTAAGTCACTGCTGATTACTGGTTGACTGCTATATGCTTATATGACCTGGCAGCACTACGGAAGTGTTATACTAGCCTGCAGTGATAGTAGAACACACATGCATGAAGTACAAGCATGACAGAGATAGTGGGTAACCTATACATTACTATATAGACTGCAGGTGTATACAATATATTGTTAGTGGGTTTAAATATCTGTAGTGTAAACAAACAATATCAGTTCATGGAGTGGGCTGCCTCACCCAGAGCATTATGTGAGCAATACTGGCCAAGAATAAGCCTTGACCACTACTGTATGTGTTACATAATTCATTTGATAGCCATTATATTTGTGGTCTACAACTATTACACTGGTATACTTGACTATAGCATCTTAACTCACAGCCTGAATACATAAAGCTCAACTGCTATGGTTAAAACAAGACATTCCTGATGTACACAATTTACCTTGGTGTTATTGGTATTGCTTGATGTGTTATTGCAGATCAGTTGTCATAATTAATTTCTTGCAAAACAGTTCTACTTCCACTCTTATTGCATAACAGACTTTATTGGAAATACCTTTATGCAGTTCCTGGTATAGTTTCGGGATTTTATTGCATGAAAGTTGTGATTATGCAAATGTTGTAATACAGCTCTTATCCCACAGTTATTGCACTACAACCTTTATTGTAAATACTTTCTTATAGTTAATGCTTTACTCTTCCCTGCTTAGTGCAGTCCAGTTGGCAGTATTCATTTATTGCACTACAGCTGTATGCACACATTTATTGCAATACAAACTTAACTGTACATACTTTATTTCAGGTAATGCTTTAATCTGTCTTGCTTAGTTCACTACAGTTAGCATAATAAATCCATATTCATCACACTAACGGTGCAACCTGGCCAAGCACCAGGCATGAGCCTCAAGATTGCGAGACCTCTCCTCTGCAGCTGTCAGGAGAGAAACACACAATTATGCATACCAGTTTAGCAGACATTCAAGATTAGATATTGGTGAAGCAGAGGTGAAGGTACTTACATACATGTGGGACATTCCCTGCCTGAAATTCTGGGACCCAGGTGTCCAAGAGATCCCCCTTTTGTCTTTTTAGGTCATCATGGTGGTGATGACACTGCTCACCTGTTTGGGGGATACTAGTTGCACTGATGAGTTCCCTTGCCAGCCGGCTCCAGGCCTCCGCCTTGCACTCTGAGCCCTGTTAACTTCCCTGAAGCAGCCAGTCATCATGATTTTTGACAAGGAGTCTGACCATGACCTTGGACTCTTAAATGCCCCAACTCTGTGCCTGAAAGGACAAACCCTCACCAATGACTGCCATAGTATCCTTCAGAGACAGAACTCCAGTAGATTATGCTGTATTCCTGCCTATTGGGCTTAATATAGCCTGTTTTCCTGCCCTTACCTGCCATTGGGCAACATTTAAAAATGTGGTGCATTGCTTAGCAGCACACAAGCCAGTGCAGCTGAGCTGAGCAGTATAAAAACTCAAATAATCTGTATGCTTGGCAGTGCTTAGCAGTTCGCAAACCAGCCAAGCCGATCCGAGTGGTGCATAAACATTTTCAGCTGCTGTGTTTATGCGGTGCTTAGCAGGTCTTAGCAGGGCTTAGTAGAGCTTAGCAGAGTGCAGCAGGACTGAAGTTATAAATAATTGGTATAATCTGTAATTAAAAAATATGTCTTACTTTCCCTTCCATGAAGTCAAACCCTGCACCTATTGCTCATAAGGGATCCACTTCTTAATTTTGAAGGAACAGAATCTGGAGTTTCTGAATATCGCATTCCGAATCTCAAGATTCTGAACCTCGAAATGAAGAAGAGGACATAAAAAAAAACAAAGTTAAAACCCCCCTGCACCCCCCACACCCCTGCAACTTAAATATACTATCTCCGAGATCATGCTACAGTGAAGGGAATGGTATAATTCCCATTGTGCACCATTTAGCACTGTAGTACGATCTTGGAGGTAGTATATTGAATTTGTAGGGATTGTGGGGGGTGCAGGGGGGCTTGCCCCCTGCAAAAAACATATTTTTTTAATTTGTCGACTTGTCTGGGAGGGGGGAATCTTAATTTCAAGATACCAAGATCTCGAGTTTCTGAGTTTGATATTCAGAAATTTGAGATTTTGGTATTTTGAAATTAAGAAGTGGATCCCTCATATGCCATACCTCTAACCAATTAGCTATGATGATATGTGGAACTCAGCTGTTCCTTTACATATACCTCTGAGCTGCCTATAAGCACTGGGGAGCACCATGCTGAGCAGGGCAAACCCACTCAGCTATACTTAAGCATGACCTTTATATGAATAATTAAAAGCATTCAGTTTCTATTTTTAGATGTGTGGTGTCTCGGCGCTGCTTACCATTGCTGCACTCCACTCCATGCCACACAAATATGCTTTTTAAAACAAAAAATAAATAAATAAAAATAACATTGGGACAACTACTATTAAACAGTGCTGGGAGTGGCTTACTCATCTGCGGGCACAGCTAGCACAACACTCCCAACACTGATTCAATAATTGTGTTCCACTGCTC
Organism: Protopterus annectens; assembly: GCF_019279795.1. NCBI lineage: Eukaryota > Metazoa > Chordata > Ceratodontiformes > Protopteridae > Protopterus > Protopterus annectens. The sequence continues at coordinate 689,992,381 of NC_056743.1, forward strand.
TTCCTTGGCAATGAGCCATGATTAATATGCATGGCGCGCTGCTGAGGGGGAGCCATGTACACAGACATGGTTACATTCTGTGTATTCTCTACACTGCACCTACACTGAGTTTATTAAATCCTGGGGTGTGTCTTTTTAATATGGTGTACTCTTAGCATAGCCAATACCCTTTATTAGTTAACAGTTATCACCTGATTTCTGATGCATAGAAAGCAATACTATAACTCATAACAAATCAGAGAGTTTGGCCTTTCATGGTGGGGGATCATTGCTTGGAACAAGGGCACTGGATGTTCTGCTGCTGCTGTTGCAAGAAAAAAAAAATCATTTTGAAGTGTCTAAAGAGGGAAACTGGTTATTCTGCAGATGAATCCAGCCTAGGCAGAGTAGCAGAAATCATATGAAACCTATGGTGACATGATTCACGCTTGTTTTAAGCAGCAGAAAAGTACTGGATTAATTTTGGAAATGTTAACCCTTTTCTGTGGAGACTCTGAGACTTTGAATAGGTACTGTGTATTGTTACAGGAAGTATGATTTTTCTTTCTTGAAAATTATTTTATTGTAATTGTGTGTGTGTGTGTGTGTGTGTGTGTGTGTGTGTGTGTGTGTGTGTGTGTGTGTGTGTGTAGATATAAATATTAATTGCAGCATGTCACTACACACACACACAAACACACATATATATATATATATATACATATATATATATATATATATATATATATATATATATATATATATATATATATGTATGTATGTATACATATACAAATGATCTGTCACTTCACACATTTTGTTATGTGCTGAAATGCTCATGATTTTTGTCATTTTTATAGTTGGTTGAATTATGTAATAGTTGCATTTCAGCATAATGGCTGTTACATAATTCAGGGTTTCTTTTCTACTTTCTCAGATGTTGTGTGACCTCCCGGAGTTCATGTATTTAATTTCCAAGGAGCCAAGTCCCCTACTTAAAAGTTTTTTTTTTGTTTTAGCTTTGGTAATCACAATTGTTTAGATTATTTATTTGATGATAAATGGTAGTCTCTAAGGAGTTTGTTCTATGTTTTGTGTGCTGAGCTATCTCATTGGTGTTTTTTTTTAATTATAAAATCATATATAGATAATAAATACATATACACACATTCTATTTCTGGGTGTATGTATGTATATATATATATATATATATATATATATATATATATATGTATATATATATATATATATATATATATATATATATGTGTGTGTGTGTGTGTGTGTGTATATATATATATATATATATATATATATATATATATATATATAGGTCTACTTCACTAGATCGAACTTTCAGAAGTTTTAACCACATATGGCCGAGACCATATGTTCGAACTTCTGAAAGCTTGATCGGAGTGAAAGGAGATCTCCGTGCGATCTCGGAGTTGGTATATTTAAGTAAGGGGGTTGCATATGTACACACACACACATATTTATGTGTATATATATACACACACACACACACACACACACACACACACACACACACACACACACACACACACAAACATATACACTGATACATAGAAAAACAAAAAATCTCCGGAAAGATTGACAGCTGAAAAAGGGAGTGTGTGGTGTAAAAATGCAAATATTACAAACAAACCTCCAGCACTCAAAATTGGAACTCCTTTATTGAGTGCAATGGCAAGAAACAGCAGACCAGGTTTCTCGCTTTTGTTGTTTTTCCAATACTAAATCTGATAACTGATAGCAGGTTTGGTTTAAATGCAGTAACAACCATGATCATACAGCTGTTAAAATGATTTAAGAGAAGAGCAAAAAGCAAGATTTGTAAATTGTCAGCCAATGAATAACCACAAAAAATATATATGTAATATATATTTTAAATATCTATAATCTGTTTTTCAAAACAACAAATATAAATGTGTATTAACAATCACAGTCAAGACTATTGCTGCTAGATCTTTATATATGTTGTTTCCATAAAAACCAAATGTTTATAAAATATAGAAAAATAAAATAAATTAAACAAGTGAACTTAGATAACATAATCCATCCTTTTCTCCCAAAAATAGGAATTCTGTATGTTAAATACAAGTAGACAGCAGATCTTGAACAATGACATCTACTAGTGAAAAGCAACTGTGAATAAATGAACAGTATAAAAATAAAAATTTAGACATGAAATGTGAAACAAAATGGTCAGTACCAGGTTCTTATTTAAACCACTCAACCAATAGGTTAATTTGAACTAGGTGGAAAAAATAGCACCCGGGGTAATGAGACATTTTATTTTCATTTTTATCTAACAACTATTTCTGAGTAGATGTAAAATCATGTTTTGCTATTCTGTCTGTGCCAACAAAGGAAACTATAAGCATAGTATGTTTTAACTAATGTTCATAGAGAATATTCCATTCCCTCTTGCAGTGTATATCACTGAAATACAGTGATATAGATTGCTTCCATGGATGTGATTTTTTTGCCCAGTGCAAGAAGACCCACTGGAACAGATATATTAATAAATTAGTCAGTCACTGTGGCATGTGATCAATATTCTGATTTTATAAATATGAGCGATGTTAAATAGGGTAAAGTATTTGAATTGTAAATAGAGTCAGAATGCATGCAATTGTCCTGAGAAATGCATCCTTTTTGGGGAATAGATGTTAGTGATCATTGTGTGGGCAATTGCTTAACAAATTGTTTAAAACCCCCCAAAATTTTCCACCAGTTTGCATCTATCACAAAAAAAAAAAAATTTGACCTGGCTGGTCTGTATTTGAGAGAAAAATGTAACTTTGGTTAAAGTAGACGAATGTTTCTGCAAACTATTCCTGATTGTGACACTACTGTTTCTATAGATACTGACAAACCTAATGATATCTTCAGTATTAAATTACTTTGTTTTATGCTTCTACTGAAGCATTTGTGACCAGAGAGTGGGCATTCATCTATCAGTTACTTCATTAATTAAATGTGCAGAATATCTATCACTGACATTTAGATATCGAACAAAACATCTAATACTGGAATGATCCCCATTTCATAACACTCTTCATAACATGAAACAATCATCCAAATATCTGTGCCATAATTCCATGAAAGGAAAGACATTTTGGAGTCAACACTGTAAATGATCTGTTTTTTTAGAAAATAAAAATAAATAAATAAATCAGCATAAATGTGGAAAAAGGTTTCACCCAGTGATGTACCCCTCATGCAAAAACATGACTTTTGAAAAAAAAGCATAATTTCCAATACCATCTTAAGTATTTTAAGAGTCAAACCATTGACAGAATCATCATATAGCCAAGAGCTATTCAAAAATTATTCAACAGCTTGTAATCCTTTGCTGTGTTGAATACTTACATAGAATGACTGAATATCCCATGTACAAATGTAAGTTTGTTGAGCCACCTCTATATTGTCCATCAGAATTAAAACTCAGTGGTATATCTAATTTTTGTAGTAAGCTAACCTAACAGTAGTTTAAGACAAGCCTGTGAAAACAGAAATAATTCTTTTAGAGATCTATAGCCAGATACTATAGGTTTGCCAGGGGTGTGTGTAGGGGGTGGTGGTGGTGGTGATAATATTAGGTATCCTTAGTAAAAGATAAAAAAATCTCCAGGATTCCTTAAACTCAGTGTAGGTTCCACTAGAGCCTAAACAGAGTGTAACTGAGACTGCAATGGTGCTTAGCGTGAGGCAGCTCACATTGTATATTAATGAGGTGCAGATAATTTAAGCTAGGTTTTGTGGCTCCCAACAGTATTGCTGGCCCTATAACTATAAACAAACTTGGATATGAATTCTGTGTAAAGGAGAGCACATACAGTCTGCGGATTTGTGTGGAATGCCACAGTGATCACCAGGGCTGTACATTTCAGATGAGAGCAAGAAAAATGGACAAAAGCCATAAATAATGTGGGTCAAAGGCATAGGTCTCAACTTCATAACACAAAAAATTGAACAAAGACAAAATTAATGGGAGGACAAAGTCTCAAATGTAGGGACACATTTTAAATATTGCTCTTATATACTTAGAAAGTTGCTAGAATAAAAGGTCTTGTGCCACCATACATTTTCTGAAGGATATGAAGGCTGAAACTCAAATGCCTGTCATTATTTAGGGAATTCAGTCTTCACTGATTTGCCACAAAATGCCAGAAAACCACATATTTATGAGGAACAGACCAAAAATATGAGACAGAAATCTGGACATTTTGTGAAAATCTGGACAGTTGAGAGGTATGCACAAAGGATGACAACTAGGGACACACATTAAACACTACTCTTACAAACTTAGAAAGTTGATAGAATGACAGGTTTTGCATTCCCATGCTTTTTCAGAAGGGTATGAAGTCTGAGACCAAAATGTCTTTCACTGTTTTCTGACTTCAGTCTTCAATAATTTACCAATGATTTGCCAGAAAGCCAAAATTGTATGAGAAATAGACCCCAAACTATGCAGCAAAATCTGGACATTTTGAAAAATCTGTACAACTGAGAGGTATGGCTGTAGAAATAGCTGTCATTCTATTAGTGCAACATATCTGCATAGGGGCCAACTTAATGAGAGGACAAAGAACCAGTAATAGGACATATTTAATATAGATGTCACATAGGAATATGTTTGAATGTAACACTCTGAACCTCTTAGAGTAAGAAATGTAAAACAGCCACAACAATGGGGAAACAAGGGGCCAGAAATAGGGACAGGTTGTTAATAGTTCATGTCCAAACTTGACCTTTCAGAAGAGCATGAAGTCTGAAATTAAAATGTCAGTCATCAGTTACTGGCTGCACTCTGCAATTACATGCTAATGATTTGCCAGGAAAACAACATTTTATAAGAAAAAGATCACAAAAATGAGACAAAGACTGGACATTCTGCACAGATCAGGATAGTTAAGAGGTATGCACACAAATGGCTGTAATACTGAGTCACAACAGTCCAGAGATCATCCCAATGATATGGCAGAAAGCAACATATTCGATAAGGAAAACATCTGGACGTCCTGGGAATATCTGGACATTTGAAAGGTATGAATGTGAAGTATATGGTCCAAACACAGTACAGGATAGTGTACCTACAGTACAGAGGATTGTGATATTCCTTTCCTGCCATTCTGTGCTGAAGTTATGTTAATAATCTGTAGCAGGACATGGGACTGCCATGTAAAATGATCACTCAGAGGAAGTGTGTGAATTGAATAGGGGCACACAGATTGAGGAATAAACACAGGGAAAGAGTACAGGTGAAATGCCTGCATGTACAGCAGAGGAGGGCATGTCAGTGGGAGATAGCTGTAGCAGCATCTCCAAGCACATACCCATATGTTGCAGAACAGACTAAGTGAATATGTGTTGCTGTGACTGACAAAGTGATGCAACAATGGGGAGGATTTGTGTGTGAAACAGGTCTACTGCATTCTAGCGAATTTACATTTCAACGAAATGTAAATCCGCGAATGGATTTACGCGAAAGTGCGTTTCAACGAAAATGTACTTTCTCGTAAATCTATGAAAAAAACAAACATTTTAAACACTTTTATGCAGGGGGGCAAGCCCCTTGCATCCCCCATGTAGGGGGCTGCACCCTCCCACACCCCCCATAATTTAATATTCTCACTCCGAGATTGCACTACAGTGGGGAAAAGGGAATGTTCCCTCATCCCCACTGTACCACGATCTCAGCAATCCTCTGATTAGTTGTACATCAACACCAAACATTGATGTACAACTAAGTTAACATGCAAACTGCATGTTTTTCTTTATTTAACTGATTTATTTTTTATTTTACTTACTTATTTGTGCGAAAGTATGTTTTCGATAAAACACTTTCTCGTAAATACACAAGGAAATTTATGCTTCAGTGAAACGTAAATTCGGTAGAATACAGTATCCATGTAAATTTGGCAGAATACAGTAGATCCGTATGAGACAAGCATCCTGACATGAATAATGCGGAGGACATCCATAAGGGGCCTGACATACAATTGAGGTAGGATCCATATTGGGAAGCTATGCAAACTGATATACCTGAATATGAGTGTACTCTCAGTAGCAGTCTTCAGCATGGTGGCCACAGGTAAAGGATCATGGCAAACATTAGAAGAACTAACCACAATCATGGGACAATATCTGAATAATACCACCACTAATCCCATGCTTCTGACATAACATATGTGATGTGGAGTGATAACTGCACATATACTGGTCAACTGGTATGATACATCCACTTTCTATGAGGGTAACCATGCACACTGTCCTGGTACTGTAATATCTGTAGGAGGTGTTATGAGGGACACTGCTATACCTGTGTATGACAGTATGGGCACTACAAGCTAGTTGCATTGTGTGAATGGCATATATCAGTGGTACAATTCACACTGTTACAAATTACATACATGCCATTAATGTTGTCAAACACCTATGTATGCATAAGGTGAACAAGTAGCATACATGCATCTGGTGTAACAACTTGATTGTTGTTCGGCACCATCAGACAGTCATGTATATTCCACAGAAAGAATACCTAGGTATGGACAATAAGCTATGTTACAGCGCTCTGTGACAAAGGTGGTACACTTCAGTTACACATCACTGGAATATGTGTATGGAGGTACATGTTGAAGGGTGCATTGTACTGAGTTATTGTTGTGATGAAGGCTGTGAACCATGATGTCCTTCACATGCCCAGTACATGTGTTACAAGGGAGTAATCAGCACTGTGGCCACATGCTGATGGATGTACTACTTAACCCTCTTCCCCAGGACGCAGGTCACATACCTATTAGTCTGATTATAGAGTGTGATGTCCACATTATACTTGGGTGTTGTGTCTGTTTCCTGAAGCAACATATCCCTCCATGTGTCTCATCAGTGCAGGTGTTGTCATGGCTGAGGCAGCAGTCTCTGGTATGTGTTGATATTGTGTGTATTATACTAATATCACAGTTGTAGTCAATGATTGTCCACAAGCTGAGTCCTTCAGGCAGCTGTTTTGACACAGCATGTGTATGCCATCTGTGATGTCCATCACTTAACTAAGGGGCAGGCAAGAGCCTAGCAGACACCCCTGATGTACTGACCTGATCACTGGACCTGAGAAAATATGTCATGTCACATATTGCAACATAGTGAGATGTCACATATCTCATACACAGGTCTAACCATTTGGTGATATAGCTGTTTATGGCCACACATGGCAGTGTTGATTGAATACCACAGTGTGACTTTTTGTCAAATGCCTTCAACTGTTCAAGTTCCATAAGATGATACTATTGTCATCATGCACGTCCTCGATAACCTCTTTGAGAACATCTATCAGATGTAACAGACCTGATGTAGCAGTAACAACTCACACAGGTCTGTTGCATACACCTGAAATATTACTAGTATACATGTAGAAAAGGTCCATAATGACATGTTGGTTTATGCCACAGACGAGGAGTGTCGGGATGTCTCTATACATACATGCAACAGGTGCTGTCCCCTTAATGCAGGTGGATGCATGTTGATGTACACCCTTGTAGGAAAACATAGGCCATGTGCAGCATATGTTGAACTGTGTATTCCACTATAACAAAAAGGTGTATGCGCTGGGCCATGCCATAACTGATCTGTGATCTTGTCACAGCATATTAATTCTGCATGATAGGCTTGGAGGAAGGTAAAACAGTGCATATTGCCTGTTGTTATCTGGCCTCTGGTTTTGACACAATCATACATACAGGTATAATTGAGAAAAGTCAAAGCTGAGGATTAAACTGTGTGTCAGTACACGGGTAAACAATTTTCTCGCTGACAGAATACATCATATGACAGTTGGTGAATCAATCTGTACCAGTAGAGATGTTACCACTGGCAAACCCTAGGGATCTGTTCTTGGCCCTTCACTTTTTTTCACTGTATGTCTCAACAGTTCAGGCTAATGTTATGTATACAGCCTTTGGCTTACCAAGTTTGCTGATTCTTGCATATTGTGCCCAATCATTGAGTCCACCAATGGTGATAACATAGTACAGGAGGAACTAACACACACAAATGAATGGTGACAAAGGCACTTGATATATAAATAAATGCAGAAATGTGTGCATGTAATGTTGTCCATCTGAAAAAAGGAGTTCCATGTTAATCACAGCAATGACATCAGTCCTGCTATGCAGAAACTCAGTGATGCAAGCACTGGGAACACATTTAGATAGCAATCTGAACTTTGACTACCAAATGTCCAAACTGCTGTTGAAAGCCTATGCTGTGCACATCATTAGTCACACCATCATATTGACATCTTAGGATTGTATGACAGCACTGTAGTCAAATTGCATTATAGCACTAATAGAGTATAATGCCCTTTTTTACACATACCTCATCAGACACATGTAGCAGCTGGAGAGAACACAGGGCTTTCTCAGAAAGATAACAAGGGCCTACACACCATCCCATGATGTAGATGGATATATCAAAAGCCATGTCACTGTAAACTTTGTTGTATAGAATGATGTGACCTCTGCTTGGCCCCCAGGCCAGTCCCTGACCCTCCTCTGGTGGGAGTACTGCATATCCAAAAATGTAATATAGATGATGACATCAGCAGTGTCTGTTGGGGACAAGATAGCAGTGTTTCACATGTTGGTTTAAAATGCTCTCTCTAATATCAAGCAACGGCTCACTCACACAGTTGGCTACAGTGAGAATGTATCCCCTATCTATCTAAGTACATAGACTACAGAACACAGAACTTTATGCCAGCACCACAGCTCAAGCCTGACTTAGAGTGTGTCAGACAACACTTTATAAATGATGACATCAACAGTGTCTGGTGAGGTTATAAATGATGACATCAGCAGTGTCTGGTGAGGAGAATATGGTAATAACAGTGTTCCACATGCTGTAAAAGGCTTTCTGTAATATCAAGCAACAATTCACACACACACCTCAGTTGACTGCTGTAAGAATAGAAGCCCTACACACAGAATACAGGAATGCAAGTGCCACAACACAGGTTTGAATTACACAGGAGTGCAGGTGAACTTATAGTAGATGACATAAGCAGACCTTATGGGGGACAACAGGTTGTGAGGCCTGCATAGGCACATAGCTTTTTAGGGTCATATGAGGCTACTAGCCTAATAGCACTACTGTGTGTAGAAGCCTAGCTGAGTAAAACACAAGTACCCTTATTGAGCATAGTTGGATGTTTGCTTGTAACAAAGCATATTTGTGAGCAGCAGCAGCTGGCACTGTCCATGAGGGACATAGGTGCCAGCTCAGAGGTGATTGTATAATCACCCAACCAGTAGTCAAGGTTGCAATTGAACAGGGTCCTTGAGGAGCACTGCTTCACATGCAGTGGGAGCCTATTTCCACCTCTGGGGTGGCACCTATGTCCTTCATAGATAGGCCAAGTTGTTTCTGCTCACAACATTGCTCTGATAATAACAACCATCTAAATATGCTTAATAACAGTACTTGTATTTTTACACAGATAGGTTTTTATTGCCTCATGTATAGTAATAACCATGTACTCCTAAAACTTATCAATACAATATGTGAGAACTGTAAGTATACAATGAATCTAGAATAAATGCTCTCTCATTCAGGTAACAATGAACTGGATATCAGCTATGTTGTTGGGCCACATACTTCACCTCCTCAACAAACCAAGTGCACAACACATAAACCCGTGTGTGCAGAGGTACTCTTTAGAAGTTTACCAAAAGAGCAAGAACTCACAAATGCAAACTTTCTACACACATGACAATCCCAACAGAACCCACTACACATAAAAACAAATGTATCTGTGTCTCACCCATTAAGCCCTTAAGGCAAAACACCTCAAAATCAATGCCATGGTCATAGGCAAATCCTTAGTGAGACATACAGATGTCCCCCTCATGAGGTTGTACAACAACAAAGACACAGTCAGCTGCCTGTCAGATGCCAGGAACCACAAAGTTGCACATGCATTCAAGTCTCTCAACAACAACTACAGTTACACCTATGTCATACTCCATGTTGGAGTAAATGACTTGAGACATACCTCACTGGACTATATGAAGAGAGAGATATGACTGATCTCTCAGATTATGTGTCCCAGACAGGTATGTCCGTAGCTCTAAGCTGCATTCTACCTTCACCCAGGATGATGCCTCAGTACAAATAAAAGACTTACCCACTTCAACAATTGGCATAACTACTGGTGTCATTCCAGGGGGACTCAATAGTTGTCAGGTTGGGATGATATGGTCGACAGAGCATGCTGCTTTGCCAGGGATGGTCTTCACCTTCACCTCTTGCCTTTTGGTTACTGTCCAAGGTACTTGCCTCCTCCATAGTGACTTTTTAGGCAGTGTCATAAGAACAAACTTCCTGATGTAAAAATATCCTCAAAAGATGAACTCACATTTATGCTGGTTAATGATAGGAGTCTAATTCAGAAACTACACTCAGTGGAGGCACTTCTAACTTGGGAAGATGTTGATGTTTGTGCAGTCACAAATACATGGTTTAGGGCCACAGAGAGTACTCTGGCCATGAAAGGCTATAATGCCTTCCACACATTCAGACCACAAAATGAATGTGAAAGTACCAAAGGAGGAGGTGTATCCATCTTCATAAAAGACAAGTACACTTCAAGACCAGTTCAGCAGTACATCTCTCTACAGTTACTATATGTTCAAGTAACTGTAGGAAACCGCCCCCCCTCCATGTCATTGTTAGCTACAGGTCCACCAACATGAACCATGAAAACCACAAAGTGCCTTCCTAAACTTACTTGAATCACTCATAACACATATATGAACTCAAACATGCTTTCCCAAATGCACTTTGTAAACATGAATGCTCTGGAACAGTTAGCCTGCACCCCACAAGGGGCTTGAATGTCCTTGGCCTAGTACTCACCAACATGGGAGATTGCTGCACCACCCCATGTGTGAGACCCACTCTGGTAAGGTCTGACCTTAAATTAGTCACATTCAGTGTAATAATCGTACCTGACCCACCCTCAGAATCCAAAAGTTGAAAAAATCTCTGCAAAGCAAACCATGGCTTCCTAAGCAATGGCACTTATAGTTTCAAACCTACTGCCACCACTGACAGTAAAGACATCTATATGGAGGTGTACACAAATATTCTCTGTAAACACCTATATAAGTGTATAGACTTAGCTGTACCAAAATGGATCAAATCCTTCTTACAAAAAAGCTGCCCCGGTAAACATGTATCATAAATAGATAATACAACAAGAGAAATAAACTGATGTCCAGGAATAAGAGGGAACAATCTCAGCAGAAGAAGACCCTCCATAGCTTTAAAAAGGAAATTAGACATATTGTAAAGTGCTCTAAAACTAATTACAGAACTAGATTAGTGTCCATAACTAAGGCTAATCACAAGGCTTTCTTTAGCTATGTCTGTAATGAAAAAGGGAAGGCCTGGCTTTGTGCCAAATTCAGAGTGAACAGTACCACACATCCTGAACCTGAGGACATTGCCAACCTGTTAGCAGACAGGTTTGGCAACACTTTCACACCCCTGTCTCCACCGATCATACCCCACAGCATACCTATCAACAGTTCTCTACCTATTATCTTCAACTAGCAGGTCATAATCACACTCAGCAATGCTAAAAGCACATATTCTATGGGACTGAATAACAGCCCAGGCTGCTTACTAAACAGTCTAAAGCAATAGCAGAACCACTGGGTACTCTCTTTGACCACAGTGTAAATGCTGGCTTTGTCCTGTCGACAGAAAACAGCAACCATAATACCCTTGCATTCAGGGGGTCCCTCAACCAGGAAACTATACATCCATAAGCCTGACCAGCCTTGTCTGTAAGGCCATAGAGAGAATAACATTGGACCTTATCAACACAGACATTGGTGGCCTTCAAACTCTTCACCCGACCCACTTTAGCTTTGTCAAAGGCAGATCATGCCTGTTAAACCTAGTGGAATTCTTCAAGTGTGTCACCAAAGCTGTGGTAAAGGCAAATCAGTGCATACCCCCACTGAGGCATCATTGCAGAACTAGCCCACCTGGAGATTAACCCATACATCCTTAGATGGGTAGCCAATTGGCTTATCAACAGAATGCACACAACCATAGGTGGGGATCCATCTCTACCAGCAGACCTGTTACCAGTGGTATCCCATAAGGGTGTTTGCTGGGCCCCCCATTGTTTGGAATGTATTCCTCAGAAAAACAAACTAAAAAAGATGGCCTGCAGCTCAACAAGTTCACTGATGATTGCAATCTGGGCTCAATCATTGAATTCACAAATGATGCCAACATACTACAAAATGTGCTTACATACATAAATGATTGTTGCCAAAGCCATAGACTTACAGTCAACCCAAATAATGCACTATTATCCCTTTCAGCAAAGTAGAAGTCCATGCATATTACACTATTAATGATACACCCCTATGTTCTAACCCAGTGGTGAGAGATTTAGGAATGCAGGCTCATGGCAGCCTCACATTGGAGCATCATGTGTCCACAGTGGTAATGAAGGTCCTTTATGGTGTATACCTCATAAGTGAGGGCAGATCATCCAAGACTAAGGATGTTATAACTCCACTGTACTCATCCCTCATCGGAACAGTAATACAGTACAGTGCTCCCATTTGCATATACATCACCAGAAACTTGCAGCAGCTGGAGAGACCTCAGAGGTTTCTCACTAAGAAAATGTAGGGACTTCCAACACATTACTCACATGGCCAAACCAAAGGCTCTGTCATTGTACTCTGTATTATATGGACTGCTGAGAGGAGACATGCGGCTGGCCTACAGAGCAGTCTTGAACCCTGCCTTAATGGAAATGATGCACCTCTGCAAATCACATGGGACAAGACTCACTCACTCAACACTCAGTCAACAGGACATGCTGGAGAGACAGATATGTCTCCTAGAGATTGCCACTCCTATGGAACAGACTCACAATACAAATGAAACTGAGCTCCTGAATGACCCTATTTAACCACAACTAGGACAGTTGGATGGGAAAGCATAGATTTACCCCAGTGGTTTCTCCTATCAGTCATAAACAGGGTCATCCAGTGCTGATCATGGATTCACAGATATGGACTACATATCTCAGTCTATAAGGGAATAATGGTACAACTTGGGTAGGCTTAACAAGACTCTAGGGCCTTTAGCCTGGTAACCTCCTATGAACCAAGGGCCATTATAGCAGTAGCCTCATATGAACCTAGGAAGCTATAAGCCTATGCAGGCCTGCCAGCATTTTGTCACACACATGGGCTGCTGATGTGTACTATAAGTTCAGCTGCATTCTTGCAAAAGTCAGACTTGTGCTGTGGTGCTTGCAATATGTACTGTGTTTTGCAGACTATGTACATAGATAGGTAGGGGTTCTATTCTCATTACGGTCAACTGTGTGATCTTGCTTGACATTATAGACAGACGTTTACCGCAGCATGTAGGACACTGTTATTACCATATTCTCAACAGACACTAATGATATGATCAGCTATATCAGATGTCTGGATACATAGTCATCCCACCAGGGCATGGTCAAACACTGGCCTGAAGGCCAGGCAGACATCACCTCATCCTATACCAGACAGATGACAGTAACATGGCTTTTAATCTATCCACATACATCATACCATGGTGTGTAGGCCCTGTGTTACCTTCCTGGGAAAGCTCTGTGGTCTATTCAGCTGCTGCATGTGTCTGTAGAGGTACATGCAAAAGAGAGCATTATACTGTATTTGAAGAAAAACACTGGTGCCTCGAAAAAGACAAGCCAAGCCAAGAAATAACATAAAAATAATTTATTCAACATTTTCGTCCGATAGACTTCTTCAGAATAAAATCTTACACATACCATCAGTATTTATCTAAAACATTAGTAACTAATTAAATACAATTGCCTAATTAAACAATTGATACCAAATTGCTTTATAATTCATTGAACTTCTTTATAAAATTTATGAAACTGTTAAAACTATTAAAAGTCATACAACTACAAACATTAACTTCATGTTCACATATAATTATACTTTCAATTTTCTGTTGACCAAAACACATTTAATATTAATCATTTCATTCAACCCTGGCAATACATATGCTCCCAGCTTTAATTGCCACAGAGTTTCCTTCCTTTCTACCTTATTTTTCATACTACCCTCCCCCCCTCAGATCACCTTTAACATGTTCCAAAACCAAAAACATAGATTTTTTTTGTTATTGTCTTTATTAAATGTACATCTCATAGTGTGCCTGTAGAGGGAATTATTAACATCTTTGGTTTTTATAGCATAACAATGCTCTTTTATACATTTACTGAGGCTCCTTGTAGTCATTCCTACATAATATGCAGAACAACCTGAACAGAGAGCAACATAAACAACATTATTAGTTTTATAGTTATATCTTCCATCTATACTTATAGTTTTATCATAATGCTCAAAATTAATAAAAGGCCCCTCCAAAATGTACCTACAGGCACTACAAGAACCTACGTTTGTGTACAAGAAGAATCAAACAATTAAAAATATGCTTCAGTGTGATAACACTCTCATTTCACCTCCAGTAACTAGTAAGACTAAAGGCATGTTCAAATGTTAAAATTGTAACTCCTAAATGCTTTATCCCATGCCTGGGTTGGCTCAAATTATCTCTAGTATGATTTCAATTATTATCACTATTGGCAGTATATAATTATTGACCATGGGATGGGTAAGGACAATCTGACATCAAATGGGATAGGTTATTTCAAGTACTAAAAGGGAAACTGGCTAGGCTGAAAATGGCCCACACAGGCAGCTAGCCCAATACTTTCCTGTGAACATACGAACCTATAAAATATAAAAAATAATAGTAGAAAATATGGACAATTAGTTGAAAATGTTATTAAATATATTTGCGAAGAACAAAGTTTTATGAGGAAATAAGTGAAGAAGAAAATGCAGATAATGTGGAAAATGCCAGAAAGGACAGAGTAAATGAAATTAAGGATTCTGTGCTAACAGAGAAGTGTTAGAGGTCCTAGGTACAAGTTAAACATAAAATATTTAGTATTTGAAAGTAATGAAGGAGAGGAGGGAGGGTTGGAAATGGGAAGAATGACAGCAACATGATGATATGATGAAAAATTAATAAGGAATGGTTAGGCGAAGAAAGGGAAAATAACTGCAAGTAAGTAAGACACAAATAAAGGAAAAGGATAACATAGATGACATAAGAATATGGGCATTAAATATAAATACTATACAAAATGATAAAGGGAGTTTGTTAGTAATATGTTTATTGAATGCATGGGGGCATTCATAAAGGTACTGCAATGTTCTAGTCAGCAATGGCACTAACACAATGCCACACAGTGGTTTGGCATTACATGAAGACATGTTGTACTGCGTAGGGCTGGATCTGGTGCCATCATGAATGCTAATGAGGCACTCTGGGGGAGTGTCATATACTAATTAATCATCTATAAACCAAGAAATTCAAGAAACATCTTGGATTTGTAGATCTGCATGGCTGGCTCCCACCATATTGTGGTAAAGAACACTGCTAAAAGGTTGCATTAAACTACCCAAACAAAACCACAGTGTGCAGATTGGACATGGGGGGAGCAATTGGACATGTTGGATTACTCTGCACCTAAGTACCTTAATAACATTGACTTTATTATGTGGATTAGGGTGGGGGGACACTAAACACCAGGGATTATTCTACAACTAAGTGCCACAATAGCACTGACTTCAGCATGGGGTCAGGTGGGAGGAAGTAATAGTCACTAGGAAAAATACAGTGGTACCATTACATCAAGTAACTTATGAGATTGGAGGTAGGTGGAACACTAGCCACCAGAGATTACTCTAAACCTTGTACTTTAATGTCACTTCAACTAATGTGGGGATGGGGAAACACTAGATGGGTGGGGACTGTTGTGAACATGCTTGTGTTTGAATGTGTGTGTGAGTGAGTGTGTGTGTGTGGGGGGGCTGAGGGGATACCAATGCCTACATGAGCAACAGTCAACCACTGCAACATGCAGATCAGCAATGGTCTGCGTATCACATTAGTAAATATGATTCAGAGATATCACAACTAACATGTCTGAATTGCTAAGTACCATGTTATGGTAGCATGGCCTTTTTAGAGTGAGCCATACAGCTCACACTTGGCTCTTTAATGAATTCATGCATTGTGTGAAGGAAAAAAGGAAAGACTTGAAGCAATATGGAGAAGGATGACTATATGGTTAGAGGAAATGAGACATGTTCAGGGATAAAGACTCTGCTAAGAAGTAAGAACATTAAAATTATAACATGTGACAGTAGTGGTACCAGGGAGGGTGATAATAAGTGATATGAGAAGAAGGGAAAGATGCATTACACAGTGATATAAGCATGCACATACGTCTGAAAAAAACATATGTTTGAATAAATAAATATGTCATGGTAGGTATGTCAATAATTATGGTAAGATACCTGTAATATATCCAATTGTTAATATGTATATACTTAAGAATTGTTTCTCTTTGCATTGCTTTTTATTGTGTGTATTCCCTCTGATGCATATACTCAAGATTTGTTCTCTTTGCAGTGTTGTAGCTAAGTGTATATTATATGTCTACTTGCTATTCATGGAGCTTTTCTCCCCAGGCCTCCACTGAAAATGAGCTCACCTCAGCCCCCAGTGGGCTACCCCAGTAAACAAATGCAAACAAATAAAATAAACAATTACAAGAGAAAACTATATGGGAGGGAAGGGAAGAATCAGTGTCTGAATTAAGTTATAGATAATATAAAAGAATGAATGAAAGTGAAAAAAAAGAGTGTTCATTAAAATATTGAATGAGAGGTTGGAGAACGGCATAAAAGCAGAAGTGGTATGTAGCAATGTTATTAAATCTACATAGAAAAAAGATGAAAGAAAGATATACAAACTGAATAGCAGTAACACTAGGAAATATAGATTATCCCAGAGATTTAATAAACTCCATGTAGGAATAGTGCAAACCCTACATGAAGTGTTTCATGGCCATGTCTGCAGCTCCCCCTCAGTAGCACACCTTGCATATTAATGAAGGTGTGCTACTGAGGGAGAGCCGTGTACATGGTTATTGACACTGTAGGGGGTGTGTTACAATGCTTGGAAATGTATAACACACCCCCTGCACTGTCAAAATGCTGGACGGCACTAAAATACAGCAGTTAATTGCATGTACTTGGCCATTTTTTTCTTATTTGCAGGTGGGTGTTACAGTGTCCGTAACACCCCCCCCCCGCACTGAAATATAAAGTTTAAAACATCATTTTCCCATATTTTTTCCTGTTTGCATGGTGCAGCACTTAGCAGTGAACACATGGCAGACATCTAAAAATAGAAACCAGATGCTTTTAATTATATTAGAAAAGGTCACATTTAAGCATAACTGAGCGGGTTTGTGCAGTGCGGCGCGGTGCTCAGCAGTACTTAAACGTAACCAAAAGCTATATAGGAATGTATAGCTGAAGTCTTCACATCCATGTTAGCTTAATGGTTAGAGGCATAGCTTTCTGTGCAGTAGGTGCACAGTTCGAATGCTCAGACAAGCCCTTCAGCTTTACATCTGATAGCATTAATATGTAATGTTTTTTTTTTATGGAAGTAGTTATTGTTGTTAACCTGTTGTTAGTCCAGCTGGTCCAGAAGCCCATTTTCAGTGGAGATATGAGGAGAAAATCCCCAGCTGTACACAAGTGTCCAATACATTACAGTACCACCCCAAGATAATGTAATTAAAATATAAGGTTAGGTCATGTACATTAAAATATATGGATATAATAATAATGCATCATTAATGAGGGAGTCATGTGAATATATATTTTATTTATCATGTAAACATCTGGTTTGCTCTTATTTAAGCTCTGCTAAGCACTGCTAAGCCAAGCCAAGCAATGCTTAAACAGGATCTGTTTTAGCAGTACTTAGCTGGTTTGGGGACTGCTTAGCAATCCCAGTTTAAGCAGTCCTCAGCTCAGCTATGTGGGTTTGCACACTACTAAGCATTGCTAAGCATTTGCCAGTTTAAGGACTGCACAACTAAGCTTGGCGGGTGTGCACTGTGCTAACCGGAGCTTAGCATTTTTAAAAATGGTTCAATGGTGGTGAAGGGTATGAAAAACAGCCTTATTTAAGCTGAACAGTTGGGTAAATAGCAAGAACCTGTTGAAGTTTAATCATTGCAGGAGCTATGGCAGGAGTCGGAGAAAGTGCACTCTTCTGGTCACAGCACTGAGGTATATTGGAATCCAGGGTCATGGTTCAGCTCCTTGTCAAAGACCATGGTGATCAACTGCTGCAGGGCCAGTACTGGGCTCTGACTACAGGTCAGAGGCCTAGGACCATCTGGCACATGATCTCACCACTGCAACTGGAATCCCCCACACTGGTGAGCAGGTGTATCATCATTATGATGACCTAAAGTGAATGAAGAGGGAGCTCTTGGCAAAATGGATCCAAGATGTTCAGGACCACAATGCCCCAGAAGTTTAAGTATAGGAACCATTGTTTTATTAAATTATAGTATGAATATCTGATAGACAGGTATGCATAATGGCATGTTTCCCCCCCCAAAGCTTCACTGGAAAGGGCTCCCAACCTGGTGGCCCATGCAGGGCGCCTGGCCAGGATGTGCCAAGAGTGTGATGAGTACAGATATATCTTGCAATATATTGTAATCTAATTAAGAAAGAGTACAGTAGTAACTGCCAGTAGGTATGGTCTGTTTTTAGTGTACTGTAATGAATGTGTACATAGACCTGGACTGATATAACTGAGTATTGCCAGGTACAGTTCTATATAGATGAAAGCATGAGACATGCTACTGTTACATAAAGAAAGTTCATACAGCATTAATAATGTTTGGAAATAACGTGTATACTGCATTAATAACACATGTTCTGGTAATAACATACACTGGCATTGAAAATGTGAAGGGAATCAATTAACTGCATTCCTAATTTATAGGAAATACAGTACAGCTGCAGTCAGAATTGTGAAGAAATAAAGGTAGCACTGCATATATTGTGTGCTAATAGATGTCTTTCAATGCCTGCATTATCTAAAGTGTGGAACAATAAAGACTGTCAGCAGTATACCACTGTGCCATATCACCCTTAATAAATCTGTGTTCTGTCAATTATTGTGTTTTTTCTGAGCTGTGGCTCAAGAAATCAAATATTACAGGTTTTGTGAAGTAAATATGAGTACAACACCATGAAGTGAACAAAGGTTGGCCAATAAATAACTGTCATGTGTAGATGTGGAGCTGTACTACAAGGATAACTGGTGCCAGAACCATGGCCTAAAGTTAAACGCCAAGAAATGCATAGTCATACCCTTCAGGAAAAACAAGGTTACCCCTAGCTACCATATAGGTGGCAACCCACTGAGCACAGAAGAAGTCATCAGGGATCTGGGGACCCAGGTTGACAGTAACCTTTCGTTTGACACTCATGTTGCCAAAGTAGTTAGGAAAACCTTCTACATTGCCCACCTGATCATGAAGGGATTCACATCTAGATCTAGGGAGGTCATCGTCCCCCTGTACTCATCACTCATTAGACCTATGATTGAGTACAATGCCCCATTCAGAATGTATCTGACCCGACACCTGCAGCAGCTGGAAAGGCCCCAAAAGTCCCTCACCAAAAGGATAAAGGGTCTCAAAAATATGTCTTATGCTGCCAGACTGAAAGAACTCCAGCTCTATTCAGTCGCATACCGCTTGCTCAGAGGTGACCTGTGCCTGACATATAAGGCCATGTCAAACCCAGATTTGATGAATATGCTTCACCTCAAAAATCTAGATCCCTCAGAACCACAAGGGCGGGAGACTTAAACCTTGACACGGTTATTAATAGAACGTGCTGGAGGGACAGATTCATCACCCATAGACTCCCTATGCTGTGGAACAAAATCCCAGTACATGTGAGGCAGAGCACCTCGCTGGCCTTGTTCAAGAGGAATCTTGACCAATGGATGGGAGATCGCAGATATACCCCGGGGATTACTTCAGTGTCACTGCTTGACAGAGGCACAGCAAAATAATAGGCATAGTTTTCTTCAAACTAAAGGGGTGGCGAAAGCCACATAACTATGGGCTAGGCTTATAAATGCCCTTGGGCAGATAGCCTAGTATGAACCTATGAACCTATGAACCTATATGATGCAATATGATAATTGTTTTGCACTAAGATGTGAACCAAGAGTAGTACTCTCTAAGGTATTATAGTATGCTTCTCCCAGGATTGACTTGTGCTAACCTTTGCATTTCAGCTATATGCATCCCTGAACGTGGGTACGCTGATGCAGGCAAGTATGAAAGTGTAATAGCTGTAGACTACAAATATACCATCTGCAAATGTATATGGGTCAAGTAGGCAATCCAGCACCCTGATGTGGTCTGTACAGATCACACATATTCCCATCCATGAGGTGTTAATTGTGTACTCTTGCATTTAAAGCATTAATACACAGTTCACCTACTATCTCTGTCATGCATGAATCTCATGCATTTATGTTCAACTGTCACTGCAGTCTTGTATAACACTCTACCTATATTACCAGGTCACACTTTGTCACCAGGTGAGCTTTAGGTACAAGCACAGAGGAGTGGCCAAGTAGCTCAGTGTGATAAACAATATATAAGTTGCTCATTTTACCACACACAGACCAGGGTTTGAATCCATGGACAGGTACTAAGATATATTTATAGTAACAGACAAGTAGTACTGAATATTTATAGAAACAATTATGTGTTGTTAACAGATTTTCTCCCCACAGGACTTACAGTTAAATAAATGTCTGTAGTAGGTATATGAAGAGTATACTAATGTCTGTGTCCATATGTAGTAGTGTGTAAACAGCATTTCTTAGCAAGGTGATAACGCTCCATTAAATAAAACAACATAAAGTACAGCACTATTCCAAGTTAATAAGACAAATTCAATGGTCTGTTGTTGGTACGGCTGTATGCCTGGTGCATCTGTGAATGTCTGCTGATAGTCTAACCCCATGCCTGCCAATAATGGCAGGATAAGTGGAAACTCTCTGTACTCTGCAAGATACATGTCTCTCAAGTGTCACACTGTCACAGATAGTGATCACTGCTGCCAAAAACCTTGGATACAGATATAAGCCAATTTGAAGTATGCCAGTAGCACACTCACACATCAGTGCAGAGTACACCTTGGTAGTCATATATGTTCCCCTGACATATAATAGTCCCCTGTAGTTATATACCTGTAGGTGTTACAGCTTGGCCAATAGCATCCCATCTGGATAGCTTGAGAGGTATGTATGTGCTACAGAAGCTATAGGACACTTGTAGACATAAAGTAAGGGCAGACCTGTAGAGTATTGAGCAGTACCGTTAAACAGTTGGTAATAGAATGCCTTTCTCTCCCCCCATCCCTTGTCTGCATCACAAATTATTATTTTTATACTACAGATATGGTTCCATTTTCACACATGTTGTTCTCAAAATCTAATGTTGGGCCTTGTGTTGTATTATTGGTTATATATTATAATGGTTGCATTCTAACATACCTTGTTGAAATACCAATGTTGTTGGTCTTTTGCCGTAACTGTTACTGGCATGCTCTTACAGTAATGACTGTTATTCCATTTATGCCTGTGTTCTGTATGCTGGTGCAACTCTATTGTTCTGGATTAATTGGAACACACATGCATGCTGTTATAACTAACGTTGAAATGCTCTGTTCATGACTAACCAATACACTTTGACAAACCTCAACACCATAGCACACTTGGGTAGGCCGGTTCCAGCAGATCCACCTACCCCACCTCATGTGGCCATGGTGCCAGGTCACAGCACATCTGGGACCCAGGCTGGAGCTGCCTCCTCCATTGGTCCTGCACCACCCTCAGGTGGAACCATTTCAGGGGACTGGGCCCATCCCCCATGGGCATGGGCATGGAGAGGATGTTGTCACCCAAACTCAGTTCCCAGGGATGGTACACAGGGTTATCCAGCACAATTTGGATGACCAACTGCACCAGATCAAGGGCAGGCTGGTGTACCTGGAGGGGCAGGCCGGCCCTGGCACCCAACCCATGTCTGCCCAAGGGTGGGGACCTCAGTCCCACTGTTTCCATCTGGGGGCACTTGGTCCTCTGATTTCCAAATACCCTCCCTGCCCAAAGTATTTACCCCCTCATGTGTCACACAATTCCTCTGTCTGCTGTCTTGTCTGTCTGCAAATGCAACCTCTCCTACGCAACTTATCTCCCCAAATGTACCTACAACCCTTCCCAACATTCCACTCTCTCCTTAAAAAAGGGCATTTGTCCCATAAAAAAATATTGTCCCACACATAAGCTCTCCATTTCACCCCCATGTACACTTGCATCAATCAATCATCACAGCAATTAATCAACCAAGTTATGTTGCCCACACCCCTCCCTGTGGGATGTGAGGCTTCACATTCCAAATTGTCCACAACATGCACAGCTGTTTTTGTACAAGAAATGGAGAGCTATGGTCTTTTCCTACACCAGTCCTGCACATCCCTACCTGCCTTTCATATTTCCCCCTGCTTGACCCCATTTCACCACTTTCCTATCACCTGTTTGTTCTTTTCTTTTTTTTTGGAAATGGTGAGGGTTTAAGTGGGACTAGGCATCGCGTCACATTGCGTAAACCCATGCACACCCACTTAAAACTACTTTAATCACTTTATCTGATTCTGACACTGTTATGCACATAAAATGACCACCTCTGCCAAGTCTGGAACCCAGGATCCTCTAGATTACAACAAAGTATATTAGTTCACTAGGCCAACTCAGCTATGGAAGCTTGTTGCTATTTCTATAAATATATCATGCAGTACAGTGATGTTACATCAGCAAAAACATACACCCCTGCCAAGTATTGAATCAAGGACCTGTTAACCTACAGCATAGTGCATTAGCCCACTTGGCTAACTCAGCTTTGTGGAGTTATTAGTGTTTCTAGAAATATATCATGCAGTACAGTGATGTCAAATCAGGAAAACTATACACCCCTGCCAAGTATTGAACTCAGGGCCCTCTGAACTAAAGTATAGTGCATTAACCCACTAGGCCAATACAGCTTTGGAAAACAGCTGGTGTTTTTACAAAGATATCCTGATTACCAGTGACACATTACTTCTACATTTAATGTGACAAATGACAGCATACTTGGGCCTGTGATGCAGACACCACACCATTACACAGCCAAAGACATGTTGACAAATTGACGTGAGGCCTATGATATCAGATACAGCTGACAATTCTGTGTGCTGAAGTACTGGCAAGTCAAAGCAGATTGAGGTTACAAAAGCATGACAGATAGGTCAGTGTCACACATCATAGCCATCGGAACACACATGTTCATACCAATCCTGTGTAATATACTGTATGCATGCACATATGTCTTGCAACTACACCTCCCATAATAATGACTGAGTAGCTGTATCTGTTACATTCCTAACATGTCTGAAATCTGGACACCCACAGTTATGGCCCCCAGTCCAGTCTGTTGCAGGTGACAGGGGCATGTGTCACAGTCTCCCCCTAGAAACATACACAGCTGATAGACCAGCATCAACTGCAGTAACATGCACATTCAGCTAAAAATGATGTATGACACTCGCATCTGCCTGTCTCCTTACTGACCCCAACACACATTGTTAAACAGTAACCTGCCACAGAATCAGAAAGTCTGTTAACAATGGCCAAACATAGCATGCAAAACTGTGGACATACCATATCAATCCAAACAGTGAACAGTATTTCTACCTACCCTCTGTGATGCTGTAGCTCCCACACCTTGATAATGTCCTCCTCACAGGCCAGGAAAAGGGCCAAAGCCTACATGAAGGTCTTAATTACAGCACTATGTTGCCATGCCATTGGTTAATGGCAATGCAACCCAGCTGTTCTGGATGCTATTAGCAAGTGTGAGTCACAGATTGATGCACAGGCAATCATGTGTTCATGAGCATTACCTACAAAAGGCAAGTTGCTGTCTATAGTAAAGAGATCTGTGACTTTCTTCATGAAGACAGACTGATTTCCAAGGAAAACTACCACTGGATTTCTGCTCAAGAAGGAATACAGCACTATACCAGGTATGCCATAGAATTAACCATGTAATGGAATGCAGATGGGAGGATGCAGTTATGGGAAATAGGAATTTCAACAGTAGGTCTCAACAACATATCTTGGAATGACATGTCGCTGTTAGTCTGCTATCCAGCACCTACAGTCTTGCCTTTTGGCTCTATCTGCAGTTACATAGATCACAGCTCTGGCCCTGAGTCCCCCCAGCAATGGTCAGCTCATGTGTGAATGCTACTGGATTGTCTGTTGTACAATAGTGACAGTAACTACTAGTGGATATAGCTGTCATATCACATCATGTACTGTCAGTGAGCCTCTCTCAGTCTGTGAATGTCATACAGGGTTAGGTCAAAGATTGTTCAGGTGTCCCTGGCTGTTCTTGATGTACTCTGGCTAGGTCACTGTGTACTCCACACCTGTATCTCATTGCCTGACAGCCATGGCTAGCATACCTGGTGACTGCCTGCAGCAGGACAGCAGGTTATATGCAGTAGTAGTGGAGGGGGATACAGGCTCTGCTTCAGCAACAGTGTGTACATATTGAGCATACGATGTAAGGGAATGAATACAGTACCAGATATTAATGTACCATTTCTGTGATATGAGGGGTCTGGCATGTCACAGACACATTTCCCACACTCTGGGGACATCCATTACATATTGTCCAACTGGTTTCCAGACATCCACATTTGTCTGGCAGGGGGTCCACATATATCAGCACATGTACACATTCCACGAACATCTGGGTACTGCAGATGTTGCACAGCTATGAGGAGGAAACCCTACACTACATTTGCACTGCTCTTAGTTATTGTGTAGCACAGATGTTGCTGGAATGTCCACATGCACTTGTACCACTTACCTATTTGTTGGATGTTGGCTGTATGGCATGGTACTGTAATGTTGCCCATATGGGACACACCACAGTTGATGGCAGTGATGGGTGTGGACACATAACAACACAGTCTGTCACAGCACACAGGCCATAACTGGTATACCTAGGAGCATACAAGGTTACTAGGCTATGAGTCCTGAGCCCCCATATGGCAAGGCCCGATGTTAGCCCATGTGTATGCAAGGCAGCACCTGATGCCCTACTCCAACAGGGACACAGATGATATCCCAAGGGTGTATATGCAGTTAGCCATACAGTTACCCAGGTTGCACCTGCAAATGTGTAAATAGCTACTCTGCCTGATGTGAACAGGGTGACCATTCTACAGCAGGGTGAGTGTATGGGACACACATCTGAACTGCCAACAAGCCAAGCTGATGTTACATACCAGGTTGAGGGCATGTGTATGTTAATAGAGTGGAGCTTGAGTTGCACTTGTGCAGCAGTCCCAACAATGTGGAGTGTGTGATTGCCTTGCATGCCAGACAGAGGTCACCTCTGAGGATTATATAAGAAACTGGGTAGAGGGTTGGGCTTATAGCCTATCTGTGTATGGTAGATGTTTGAGGCCCTGGTATTCCCTGGTGGGGAACCTCTGTGATGTCCCCAGCTACTGCAGGTGCTGTGTGAGGTGAATGACGAAAGGGCCATTATACACAATAATGGGCCTTATTGGGGGAATACAGGGATGTTGTTAGTACTATGATAATATATGAGGATGTCACTCTCCCCAAAGGGATTGACACTGCATTTCCTGGTATGTGGCCTGAGTCCATGTTTCTGGCACCAGTCATGTTTCTGCACGAGACCCTCCTAGGCAGATGTCCACATCACTATGGAATCTGGTGACAGTACACAGCATGCAATCATCTGCAGACATGGTCAACCATAGTCCAATGGCTGTGCCCTGCACCTCAGAAGTGTACATCATGCATAACAGAGGCCCAAACACAGAGCAACAGGTTATGCTGCTAGTTATGGGTCAACTGCTTGAGGTGGATTACCCCATGTGAATTAGTTGGGTCATGTCAGTACACCAGTGTAATACCCCTATGGTAATAAATGGTGTGATGCATAATTGGAAGCATATATCTATTATGGCCAGGTGAGTTATACTATCAAAGACTTTGTCCAGGTCAAGGTAGGCAGTGTGCACTGTCATCCCCCACCCCCCCCCCCAGTCCATGGCTTTGGTGATTGTGTCAAAAAGGTCAAACAAATGTAACAGATATGATCCCTTCCTTGACAAAGCCTAACTGTGCATGATGGAATTTGTGGAGATCGCCAATGTCCTTGTTAATGAGGTTCACTATAAAATGTGCTGTGGTCTTGCAGAATAGCTGAGTTAGGCTGATGGGTGTATAATGTGACAGATTGCTGGACACACCACCTTAGTGTAAAGGGAAGGGATGACAGTGGTTGTCCATCACACGGCTGGGACAAAGGCTAGGTCAGGCCTCCTTTGAGTACAGTGGCTTATGGTGTGGCAAGGTTATGCTTGGGGTCATATAGGATGCATCCTGTAATGTGATAGGCTCCCATGGTGGATGTATACCATGACTTTCACATGGCAGTGGTGACCAGTTCCCTACATATAGGAGAAAGGGGCAGGTACTGTGGACATCCTGATGCACTGATCGGGGGGACAGGGGATGAAGCCTACACTGAATCTGTCAAGCATCAAGTATGCTATACCTACATCACTGGTATAGCTGGTGTCCTTGACCACCACAAGTGAGCAGATGCAAGTGCTTCCTGTGATGTTGCAGACATATGTGCAGAATGGGAGATGATTGTCTGTAGTGGATGACGACAATGTGGGCTCTGGGTTTGCTGTGCAGCTTTCCAGGAGTGATACCACTCGCTTGTTCACACTAATGAGACATTGCTCCAGAATGGGCACCTGCTCCTACTTTGTCTCAGACAGCAGCATGTTATCCCTGTTATAGACACTTACATATTATAGATGTCCAACAGACAGGTGTGTGTATCCTTGCAGAGGATGATGTAGTCCTGTCAGGTATACCTGACTCCATGCATCTATACAAATGCACATCTAGCACTTGTGTGTATGTGTGGATATTGATGCCAGTCCATACAGAGGGGTTTGGATCCGTGAAGCTGTGTATACCACCCCCAGGAGGCTGTATTCTATGTTGGAGGTGTATGTATGTTTGACCCTAGCTAGAATGGTATTGTGGGAGATGGTGACTGCAAACATGACCGCATGATGGCTGCTTTGCCACAGAAGATTACACTGTAGGGATGCTGCAGTGGTAACCTTTGTTCTGTAATATAAGCTGCAACACACCTCCACCTTATATGGGAGTAACCCCTAGCTGCACCGAGGTGTTTGTAATTCCACTGTTGATAGCTCTCTGGCCATTGGTGTGCTGGCATGGGTAAGTCTTCCAATGTTTGTTTGGGTCATTCAAGTGATCCAGGATCAGGGTACAGTCCCAAATCATAATACAGTTGATGAGGTCCATATAGACAGAATGGGTGTTCTGGTCACATGTGGTGGCCGGTAGCTAGCTATGATTTGAATAGGTATGTTGGCAATGATGAATTGGCCCTGCAGTGTCCCCTGTGCACCTTGCTGCCTGTACAGCATGGAGGTGTGTATGTGTCTCATATATACTGAAATCACATGTCACATGCTATTTCCATCCACACTTTGGGGTATGACTGTATGATAAGATGGTTAACCAGGTAAAGCTGGGGTGCTCTCTGCAGCTTTGGACCATGTGCCTGTGATTGCATAGATGTCAGCATTTTCCAGGGTTAAGAATGCTTGCATTGAGGGTAGAGTCATGTGTAGACACCTAGTGGTTAGCAGCATGGCCTTCAATGTGTGTTACACTGACAGTTGCATGTTGGTAGTGTTAACCTCACCACTTTTCCTAATGAAGGCACTATGGGGGTGGCAAGAACCATTGCTAGATACCTGAAGGCCAGTTGAGACAGATAGAGGCCATCTCTGGCAAAGCATCATGGTCTGTTGACCATATCATTCCTGGCTCACAGGTACTGGAACCCCCTGGAATATCACAGGATAAAAGGCCACATGTTAAGGTCAATCATTTCCTGAATGTATTGCGGCAGCAGTCTGGGTAACAGCAAAATGCTGCATAAGGCTAGGGACATACCTGCCTGGGACACATAATCAGTGTGCTCATTCATGTCTCACTGCATATAGACCAGGGACATACATCTGAGGTCAGGCATGCCAACATGGACTGTGACAGACTCATGATAGTACCTGTTGGTGAGAGACAGCAGTGCATATGTGATATGGTGGATTCTGTCACCTAACACACAAGTAACTGTGACCATCCACATATACAGCCAGGTGAGAGGCACATCAGTGTGTTTCACAATGGAGTCTCCTGTATGTAATATGTTTGAGACATGGTGACACCTGCCTGGCTGTGAGACACAGGTGTGTGGCCATGTGTGGTATGTGTTGTGTAGAGCTGTGGTGGTCACATGTGGCTTTGCCTCAGAGATCTCCTTTGTTTGTGGATGTGTATGTTGTGGACCTCTGCATGTGTGTGTGTGTGTGTGTGTGTGTGTGTGTGTGTGTGTGTGTGTGTGTGTGTTGTGTAGGTGTAGGTGGTGTGTAAGGTACACTGATTGTGTTCACAACCTGTTTGGAGACAGATATGTGGGCTTAACAGGAAGAGAGCATGGAATGTAGATCCCTAATGACATTGCATCTCTCACACAGTGTGTTCCTTGCTGGTGTTTGTAGATGGTTATCCATCCGTGTTCATGAGGCAGGTGCTACACTGTGCCAGGGTGCCCATATCAACTGGACTGACAGGGGAAACTGTAGGACATTGTCCAGCCACATAGTCCAGAATTTGAGGAAGGAAGGCCAGGGAGACCTAAGGGGTGGGCCTACAGGCCTAGGTGCATAATGCAACAGTAGGAGGCTGACACCACTGCATACAATGTAGACATGCTGTGAACAAGTGGTAACAGATGCAACAGGACAATGCATTTGAACACCTTAACTCATTCACTCCAGAGCAGCTCAGAAAAAGCTGCCTGCTTAATTCCACCATAGGAACAACAGTGCCGCCTGAGCTCATTTTCAGAAAATCCATTTCTAATACCATACAGAAAACAAATGTTCATAGCTCTTTAACTATAAGAGCTAGACTAAAATGTAAATGCAAAAGTTGTTCAGCAGACACTGACCTTTCCAACAGTGCAAATGTTGATAGTGTGTATCAAAGTCATTATTAAATATTTGGCAAGGAATGCTGATATTGTGCATATTTTTTACCTTTTTGGAAAACCAAAGCACAAGATCTTGGTCAATGTACCATGTAGACCCATACAATTTGTATTTAATTTGTTTGTATGAATGTCAGCTTTAAAATTATACCTTAACCATTACGGTGTGATGCTTCTTTACAGAGATATTCACAGAAATATGATTAATATAATATTTGTCATAATTGATGAACAAAGCATAATATCTCATCACCTGTAACAGACAGAGGCTACAGATCAGTGTAGACATTGTGCGTTTCAATGTCAGCTTCAAAATGATGCATCATTTGTGTCATCACTATGCTCCCTTGCAAAGATATGGGTATAATAATGAGAATGATTGGAAATGTGTAATTTTCATAATCCTACAAGACTATACAAACTGTTATATCTGTACATGTGTACAGTGCACAGACACAGTTCTTTTACCATGTTGTAAGGAATAACACTGTCTTCAAAATTAGGTATTACTTGGCACACTGCCATGCTCCTTTGCAGAGTTATTTACCAACATATGAAAAAAAACATAATTTCCATAACCTAAGTCTGAAACAAACTTTGATATCTGCACGTGTACAACATACAGACACAGTTCTATTACCATGTTGCAACTATGAATACTGTCTTCAAAATGAGGTATTACTTAGCACATTCATATGCTCCTTTGCAAAGTTATTTACCAAAATATGAAAACAAAAACATAATTTCCATAACCATAAGTTTGAAAAAACTTTGATATCTGTACATGTGCACAACATACAGGCACAGTTCTTTTACCATGTTGCAGCTATAAATAGTCTCCTCAAAATGAGGTATTACTTAGTACATTTAGATGCTCCCTTGCAAAGTTATTTACCAAAATATGAAAAACATCATAATTTCCATAACCTAAGTCCAAAACAAACTTTGATATCTGTACATGTGTACAACATGCAGGCACAGTTCTTTTACCATGTTGTAAATTTGAATATCGTCTTCAAAATGAGGTATCACTTAGCATATTCATATGTTCCCTTGCAAAGTTATTTGCCAAAATATGAAAAAAATCATAATTTCCATAACCATAAGTTTGAAAAAAAAACTTTGATATTTGTACATGCGTACAAAATAGAAGCACAGTTCTTTTACCACGTTGGAACAATGAATACTATCTTCAAAATGAGGTATTACTTAGCACAATAACTTGCTCTCTAGCAAAGTTATTTACCAAACTATGAAAAAAAATTATTTCCATAACCATATGTCCAAAGCAAATATTGATATCTGTACATGTGTGCAACACACAGGCACAGCTCTTTTACCATGTTGGAACTATAAATACTGTCTTCAAAATGATGTATTACTTAGCACATTCATATGCTCCCTTGCAAAGTTATTTACCAAAATATGAAAAAAACATAATTTCCATAACCAGAAGTCTGAAACAAACTTTGATATCTGTACATGTGTGCAACATACAGGCACAGCTCTTTTACCATGTTGGAACTATAAATACTGTCTTCAAAATGATGTATTACTTAGCACATTCATATGCTCCCTTGCAAAGTTATTTACCAAAATATGAAAAAAAACATAATTTCCATAACCAGAAGTCTGAAACAAACTTTGATATCTGTACATGTGTATAACATGCAGGCACAGTTCGTTTACCATGTTGCAACTATGAATGTCTTCAAAATGAGGTATAACTTAGCACATTCATATGCTCCCTTGCAAAGTTATTTACCAAAATATAAAAAACAAATCATAATTTCCATAACCTAAGTTCTAGACAAATGGATATCTGTGCATGTGTACAGCATTCAGACCCAGTTGTTTTACCATGTACTCAGATATCATTGTAAATATACACATTCTTGGTGTAGCCAACATACTGCTGAATGGGTACATGTAAAGAGAAAAAACAAAGAAAGGACCACCACTCCACTGATGAACCAAAGACAGGCATGGGACTTCAGTGGCATGCAAGGCCATCTGATCTGCCTGATACCTGTGCTGGCTACCCACTCAGACAGCTGATACCACTACAGTCTCACAACCTCCTTCAGTGTCAGCAGTCTGTTTTACCTATGCCTTTTCTCTTTACATGTGTCCATTCAGCAATGGACCTAAGGGATCAAGTTCTGTATTACAAAGCTCTTCATGTCATCTAAACTCTACACATGCCTGAAAAAAGAAGAATAAAAAAAAGTATTGCAGGATAGTTACTGACATATTTGGTTGTATATGGTAGCACTCTCCTGAAACAGTTGTTCTTTCTCAGCAACTTCAGCAAATCTTTGCCACAGTTATTTGCCAAACTCAGAAAAAAATCATATTTTACACAACACAATTCATAATAGGGTTTTACTTACCATACTTGTCCTACTTGGTCATGTTTTTTTTCCATTCTTCTCATAAGCTGTATGTTACTAATTCTGTATAGCTCTCCTTATACCATTGTGGAGGTCAATCAAGAATAACACAATGCCCTCCTCAGTTAGGTGAACTCCATCCCTCCTGTACAGGTGAACATCTTCTGTGGTGATGCTGTCATGGCAGATTGTAGATCCAACGACCCTGTGCATCAAGCCATGCATGAACCCATTCTGTAAACATCTGGCCTTGTGCACTGCACATTGACTGTTTGCTGTTTTCCATATCTGGCGAGAAATTATGTCAGACCACACTAAATGACAACATGGCCACCACAGCTGTAGATGTTAAAAAATTGCTCTAATTTGAAACTGTAGCCTTCCAAGTGGTTGACTGATCACATCATTCCCTCCAATGTGCAGCACAAGGATGTCAGGCTCAGAGTAGATGGAACACTTCTCTTCCAACAAGTGCAGTACTCCGCTCCAATGCATACCTCTTCTTGCAATCCAGTATACCTTCCCACTGGATGTGGGGAAGCTAAAGTTGTAGTGGTTTTCAGTTATGGAGACCTGGCTGGCAGCCCAGTGAATGTAGGAATGGCCACATAACCACACTCTCACTTGTTGTTCTCCTGCTCGTGAAGCCATGTCAGTGTCAGAAGGTGGACGAACCTGCACAGGAAAGAAAATGCAAACAGATTACTACTGATGTTTGACAGATGTAGTGGAAGACTACATATGTATATGTATATATATATATATATATATATATATATATATATATATATATATATATATATGTGTGTGTGTGTGTGTGTGTGTGTGTGTATCATATGCATTACCTGGTTAGCCCATCCAAATCTTCAGTCCTATCCACAGGGGCAGTATTCTTTTCATATGGTACATAAGTGGTGATGACACTGCAGAGGTACATACCTACCACCCACGAAAACACCAAATTATGCACAATGACTGGCAAGGGGTCACAGAAAGGGCACATGTAAATGGAAAAAGCAGGGTAAGGACAGCCACTCCACTAATATGCTGAGGACAAGCATGGGGCTTCAGCTTGTGGGCATCTGAAGTGTCCCATACTGGTGCTGGCTACCCAGTCAGACTGCTAGTAGCAGCAATGACTCCTGATTGCACGCAATGCCAGCACTCTGCCTTACCTTTGCCTTTTCCATTTACATGTGTCCTTTCAGCAATAGCCATAGGGAGTGAAAGGGGGAAGCTAATGTAAACCCTCTAGTCCTGACCTACATACATTTTCTACACCTGAAGGGTGCAGCATGCAGACATAGTTGTTTTACCATGTTGCATGTACTGATACTGTCTTCAAAATGAGGTATTACTTAGCATAATAACTTGCTCCCTAGCAAAGTTATTTACCAAACTATGAAAACATATTTTAACTTTTATAACCTAAGTCATAAAATGTGATATATGTACATGCATACAGCATACTGATAGTTATTTTACCATCTTAAAATGAGGTTTTACTCAGCATGTTGACAAGTTCCCTAGCAGACTTATACAACAAAATATGACAATCAGTAGCACTTGAGGGCATCTGCAGTGTCCCATATCTGTGTTTGCAAGGTGTTAATGACTTTTAGTAATGTGGACAGTGGCAGCTGCTGTTTTACCAGACAAGTGATAATGACTCAGTGTTGTACTGTAACTGCATGTATCGTAAATTAATAATGTGATAATGACTTGAATTTCATTAATTTAAGGTTCTGCATGCTCATACAAAGGTGATAATTGCTGCACATAACCTTTTGAGCAAACATTCATTACATTCCTGGTGAAGGTATAATGTAAGACTGAATCAATACCATCTGTCAGGAAAAGACCAGAGTAATTTGGTAAAGGTTGTATATTAGGTTCCCTATTATGCGATCGAAGACACTTTTCTTTGAACATGTAATAGTCGAACTGAAAACATCAAAACCACTAATCCACGAACGGCTACATCCGCAAATTTTTTCCTAGGGAAAAAATTAAGTTGGCTGTTCTTGTGGTTTGCCCTTTTCCCCAACGTTGAGTGATCTTGGAGTTGGTATATTTAGTTGGGGGGGGTGAGGGGCACCCACATCAGGGAGTGTGGGGAGTGAAGCCCCCCTCTTGATTATGATTGTGAAGTTTGTTTGGTTTGTTTACAGCCCCGTGAATTTTTTCCCTAGGAAAACATGTGTGGACGTGGCCATTCACGATTTAGCGGTTTCAATGTTTTGCGTTCGAATATTATGTGTTCGAAGAAAAGTTTCTTTGATCACGTAATATATACCCGTATATTACTTATATATTACTGAGCCCTTCCTGTCACCTAAATTTTACACAGGACTGACAAAGAAAGAAATATTGTCCAAAATATATGGTTGCTCCATGACAGAATCAGTGTACAAGTAATAACATTTATCTCACTGAGTCATCAACTGATTAAAATTAGACACACAGAGTCACAAATATCTAAACTATATGGTTGATCCATGTAAGAATTAGTGCAAAAGTAATAACTATCACACTGAACCATCCATCTGATTAGAATCAGATTAGAATCAGACACATAAGTGACAAAGGCAAGATATTGTCTAAAATATCTGGTTGATCAATGCTACAGCTGGTATAACATCAGTAATAACATCTCTTACTAAACCATTGCTCTCACCCAAACATGTTGTGGCATATCATAGGTAATGTATCCAGTTGACACTTTCAGATTAGTAGCCTAGTGCCAGCTATGGCTCTAACAAAACCTTTCTTTATAGGCTGTGCAATATAGAAGGACTTTCTTACAACAATGGCACATGTTGGGTCAAAGTTAGATGACTGCCACATAAGTTCCCAACTCTGAACAACTGGGTCAACTCTTAGGGACGTATTGTCAATGTGATATTTCCCTGGGGGTGGATGACTTCCCAAAGGATACAATAATGAATTTTTTGGCATTTATTTCAGTCCATGATTTTGGCAAAATTCATTTGGGAGAAACCTCCCTGCAAGACGGCCAAGTCATTTTGAGAATCAGTGAATGCTTCCAGACATTTTAACCAGCAAACTAACTTATGCTAATAAGTAGCAACCATATACAGCAGCAGTTTACATTTTTAAACAAGGAACATGTATCACATATATGAGAGATGTTGCTTCAAACCCTTGACTGCTTTTTGGCTGCTTCAGCAGACCACTGGGAACAGTGCTCCAGAGGATCTAGATTAAACTATGAGCTGAGGCAAGTACTTCTACAGTGTTTTGCTCCTAGATTTTGACCACAGCCTTTACCTCCAAAATCATCTGAGAGCAGCTGCTCATGGTGTGTGCTGATGTTCTCTTTCCATTCCCCTCTTAAAGTTCTCAAAGTCTGTTTGTATTCTCTCCCTATGTGCATATTCTTTACTTACATTTTTATTACATTTTCAACAGATTACAAATGGGTTTAAAAAAAATCACTCAAAGTACATCTGCACATAACCAGAATGTATAATTTTATAAACACAAATGTATACAAATTCCTGAAAAAATACATTAAATTTTAATTCACTAAAGTGGCATAACTAAAATCTTAACAGAAATAGTAAGACTGAGCTGTATACAGAGTGATACAAACAATTCAAGTACTCTGGCTTGCATAATGCATATGAATCTGGAGTTGCCACACAAGAATTGGTAATCAGTAATACAGATGTAAGACTTAGACAAGCTATAAAAATAACATAAGCACTGTCTGTATAATGTAGACATTCCTCTCAACAATGAAACAGTTAAATATAAAGCTTAAAGGTTACATCTACAATTAAAAAATACACGTGCAAGGACGAGTTTATATTAGAATGGTGAAATTTCATAATTTCGAATGTTCTAACATCAACCCCTATTCAGCAAATGCTGAAAATAGTGAAATGACAGATAACCGCATTTTTTCCTAGGGAAAGAATTTGGTTGTCTGTTTCTGTCGTTTTGCTATTTTCAGCGCTGAGGTGGAAAATTACGGGTCGGGTTCAGGTAAGGGTGCGATTGTGTGTGGATTAGGTGAGTTAGGGTTAGGGCATGAGGGAGGTATGTGTGCGACTGTGTGGATGTGAGGGTTAGGGCGTGTTAGGTGAGTTAGGGCATGGGTGAGGTGAGTGTGCGATAGTGACGGACCTTAGGGTTAGGGTTTGGGTTAAGGTAAGTGGATAATTAGTGGTGTTTGTACAGTTTAGTGTAGGGTTAGCTGTAAGATTTTGGGTGTATGTGTGTGGACTGCTGTTTGTTTGGTGTGTTTGTGTTGTGTGTATGTGTTTTGGAACAGCAAATTTTTTCCCTAGGAAAAAATTCACTGTTCTGAATGTTCGATGTTGTCAGCATTCGCTGAATAGGGGTCGATGTTAGAACATTCGAAATTGTGAAATTTTGACGTTCTAATATAGACCCGCAAGGACACCATCAGCATCCCACAGTGCACTCAGCACTGTAAAGATACCTCTGACATGTATTACCTCATTGTCAAGCATTAATGTTTGTATGCACTTCACTTGTGCTGCATTCGTGCCTTCAATAACTATAACAAAACAAGTATCAGAAAGTTTACCTTCTTTTCTTTCCCAGCGATCAATGACAAAGTCACAACCATCCACCACTTGTGATTCTCCTCTGAATTTGCTTCTTTTCATGACAATTACACACACACACACACACACACACACACACACACACACACACACACACACACACACACACACACACACACACACACACACACACACACACACACACACACATATGCAAAGACAGTAACACAAAGTCTGGGCTGAACTTAGACCTTGGGATTGACAGTTTGGTCTTGGATAACCACTAAGACACTAGGACACTCTCCTTCGCAAAAAGGAAAAAAAATTTGAATGACACGTTAAGAGGAAAACATACACACACTTGAGCATTCTGTACAGGGAAAAAAACACTTAAAATAAATCCAATTAAAATATAGTAAATGCATTTTTGCTTCCAGTATCAGTAAAGTGAGTACAACAAACAGCAATTATAGCTTAAAAAACAATAAAACAGCCCATGTAACCTATTCAAACCCAACATCCCACTTACTACTCAGCAATTCTTACATTTGTTTTACATTTATACAAATCCTTCTTAAAATATTCAAAGCAATATTTTCTAATTCACTTCATTATATATTCTTATTTCTCTATATGAAGACATTACTACTTAATCTAATGTTATTGGGTTCCAAGAATGATTGCCATCATGATTCCTCAAGCTTTCTTTCACAAGTTATAAGCATCACTGATATTTCTTAAAATCTAGAGAAGTATATATTCTCTGGAAAAAGAATGAATTCCAAAAATAAGAGGAAGTCTGACATAATACACATGCAAAAGTGAAAGAAATTACTATCCAGAACACATTTCCATGCACTCAAGTTTATGACACCACTAAAAAAAGGAAAGAAAAAATTTAACAGAACACGTGGGTCTGTGAATGCTCAACACTTGCGTAGGCATCAAAAACTGTGGTTTCCCCTCAGGGAAGTTTTTCCATCTGCTATCAGTGGATATGGGTTATTCATACAGGAAATCAGTATGACAAGAGAAGCATAACGATCAACCTACACCATCAGTTGTTTTGATTCACTGGAAAGTTGTGTCACCAATCTGTGCCTAAATTTTATTGTAACTCAAAACTTTGGTGAGAATGATTACTCTAGCTTACATGAAAAATACACACACACACACACACACACACACGCACACACACACACACACACACACACACACACACACACACACACACACACACACACACACACACACACACACACCAACAAATTCATCAGAGGAACCTGGAATGGAATGAGTGACTGAAATGAAAACTACAAACTTCTCGTTCTACTACCCTAAACCATAAACATTTTGGGTGGGGGGGGGGGACAAAAAGTAGAGCAAATGTACAGCTCAAAGTAAACAACTTTCTTTTCCAAGACATTTTGCTACATCTCAAAATTCCATAGCAACCAATATCAATGCCTCCAGGAGCCCAATCAGGACATGTTTGGACAATTATGTAAACAACCAAGGTAATAGCCACATGGTAACAAAACATTTTCTTATCCTATTTTTTGAATGAACAAGCAACTGATCTTAAGCACACAAACTCACACCTCCTTTTCTATGTAAAGCGCAATACTGTGCAGGAAAAAAAGTGAAGCTGATCATCACCAAATAGATATGGCCAGGCAACCAAATGATTATAGCTGCTAACCACCAGTGGTTTTCTAATAAAAAACTCATATGCCAACACTACATTCGAAGCAACATGTCAGACACAGGAGGACATTACTCATTCATTTCCTCCTGAACCCTACTGCTGCTTCATCCGGTACTCAACTCCCTCTGCCGCTCCTCCGCCAGACTCCCAATCTCAACTCCTGCTCATTGTCAACTACACCTACGGAGATAATCACAACACAATGAAAGTTAGGTCTGGGGGTGGAGTTGTTTGGCAAGTGGTGGCTTGGATTGCAAGAATCTGATTGGCTGCCACCACTTGCTTCATGGAAAACATACAGAATCGGCTTGCAGATGCACAGTGCATGGCAAGCCGATTTTCCCCAAAATGTTAAATACAAACATGATGTTACTCCACCATGAAAATGAAGTTGAAAAGGTACCTGACAAAGTTCAGGTACTTTTTCAACTTAATTTCTAACAGTGGAGCTAAAAAGGGACTGTGCATTTACCAACACTTGTAGAAGATACTTGGGTGAAACACAGACCTCCCAACCGTCCCGAATTACTCATTTTTTACCGAGTTTTGGGGTCAAAATGAAGGGGTGCCACGATTCCCGAGTGGCACCCCTTCATTTCCGATTTTTTTTCTTTTTTTATGTTTTGAATTTTCGCACTGTCGGAGCTGACGTCATCATGTGCGCGATGATGTCAGCTCCATCAACGCTACCAGCCAGTCGGAATTGAGCTCAAGGAGCTCGCGTCATTATTTCCGGCTGGCTGTGAGCAGGCGGGAAATGAAAATTAAACAGTAGCAGCACTAATGCTGCCGAGAATGGGCTGGCTTTACATTACTTTTTTAAACTACTGCAATGCTGCGAATGGGCTGGCGACTGGAGTTATTTTTTTTTTTTGCAAATTTTTTCCAACGTAAACGGACTTTGGGCTGCAGGCTGAGAGAACGGGATGAAGCAAGCAAGGCATTAGGTAAGGAAACAAAGTGTGTGTGTGTGTGTGTGTGTGTGTGTGTGTGTGTGTGTGGCTGGGTTTTTACTTATTGTTAGGTAGCGATTTAGGGTGTGTGTCCGTTGTATGTTAAGTATCTGTATTTAAAGCAGCTCTGTCCATGTGTGTAAAAACAAGCAGGTAGCTCCGTTTTAAGTATGTGAGTGTAAGCAGCTCCGGTTTAAGTTAGAAATCTTTGTAGCAGCTCTGTTTTAATGTGTGTGTGTGAGAAATGCAGGTCTGTTTTACATTTATCTTAGTAGCAGCTTAAGCAAAAGTGTGTGTGAGAAATCTCTGCAAGTCTGATTTACATTTCATATAAATCGTTGGTGTGTGTGTGGTTTAGATTAGAAATCTTGCAGCTCCGTTTAAATGCGTGTTGGAGAAATCTCTGCAAGTCAGATTTATCTGTGTAAGCAGCTCCGGTTTATATTAGAAAATATTTGTAGCAGCTCCATTTTTGCAGAAATGTGTGTGTGTAAACTGTAAGCATCTCCGGTTTATGTTAGAAATCTTTGTAGCAGCTCTGTTTTAATGTGTGGCTTACATTAGAAATCTTTGTAGCAGCTCCATTTACATTTTACAGAAATCTTTGTACTAACTAAGCAAGCAGTGCAAGTCCGTTTTACTCTGTGTGAGAGAAATCCCTGCAATAGCAGCTCCGTTTACATTTTACAGAAATCAGTGCAGGTCCATTTTACATTTTAGCAAGCTGTGCAGTTACTCTGACTGTAGCGCATAGGCACCAGGGCTCAAGACTTGCTAGTGAAATGCATGGTTACTCTGACTGTAGCTCATAGGGACCAGGGCTCAAGACTTGCTAGTGAAATGCATGGTGGTAACACATTTTATTCTAACAACTTTACAAAATTATACAAGCAATGTTTAAAATGTGCCCCTGGCTTTTGACCTTTTGCCCCCCCCCCCCCCCAAAAAAAAGGAATTGAAAATAAGAGTGAGAAGCTGTGTAAGATGCCTATGGCTTATACTACTGTCATTCTATGTATAATGTGGATGTGGAAGTAGACTTTTATGATGGAATTGTTCTGAATTGGGCAACTTTGTCATTATTTGTTCATGCATTTTGTTTCACTGCCTACAGTACAGCCTACTGGAAAAATGTTAAAATAATTTAAAATGCGCTATAAAAAGTGTGTTGTATTGTACAAGGACTATAATTGAATAAAGTCAGGAAGGTGTATCAAAAAAAAGAGCACATGTATGTTTCTTGTTTTGTGTGCAAGAGGCCAATGATTTGAAAACAGCCCAAAGGTGATTTTTATCCACAACTGACCAAATGCATTTTCTTTAGATGTGGTGTGGGTTTCAATGAATGTGAGTTTCAAGGGCAGGGAAGTTTTAATGCCAAGTCTATTTTCATTATGAGACAGTATTGCTTTGTTTACCAGATGTTTATTAGTGTTTGGGCATTGTTGTGGTGTAAAATGTAAAAATAATATCCAAATAATCATTGTAGAAGTAAAGCAGTATGCAAACATTAGTGTTTATGGTAAATGGGGCAAAATAGCCAGGTGACGGGACATTGGAATGGCTGCAGGGGGACTCTGGGGCCATATCTTGGTCATCTGTTCTTCAGTTTACGTTTGAAAGTTGGTATCCCACAATTCCATTGGAGTGGGTGGGGTTACGTAATTATATATGCAAATTAGATGTTAATCAGCGTACAGATTTGTACCTATTTTTCATGGGCCTTGTCCAGATTTTTGATGTTTCCAGGTTGAGAGGTATGGTGAAACAGCTTACATTTTCAAGTGCCTCACAGAGCACTCAGATGTAAGCACTAAGGCGCCCTGAGAAAGTACTCAGGGTTAATGAGTTAAAGGACATGCAGCAAGTAGCAGAAAACATCAAGATCAGGAGGGCAATGCATGATGTATTGCCACTGTCACCATACTGGGGTGACAGATGACAGGTTATGATGTGCGAGTTAGCAGTGGATAGTGGTGGCAAATGTGGATGTGCAGTGTGTTCATAATGGCCAGCAATGCATGTGGTCCTGTGATGTGTTTCCCTCTTCATGTCTTTTAGGTGGGATGTACCGCCGGAGGAATTTACCTTTCACAGAAGCTGAGACCACCTTCATAATTGATGCCCTGAGACTACATCACGAGGTGCTGTTGTCAAGGAGCTGCCATATCCAGCAAGAACGCACTGCACTGTGGGCAGACCTTGTGGCATTGGTGAATCATGTGGGCCAGCATGACAGGAGCTATGAGCAGTTCCAACACAGGGCCACTAATCTCATACATCATGCATGGCAAAGGGCCACAGCTGTGGCTAGGGACTGTGCTGGCACCAGTGGAGGGCCTGCTATACAACAATTACTCTCAGCTACAGACTAGTTCCTTGCAAACCTGGGTTCAGCCACCAGCTCACAAGAATCAGTAACAACATATATCGTGGAGGTGGGTGACACAGCTTCCACAGCCAAGGACCATCCAAGTATGCATCCAGTTGTCATCATGTTAATACTGTAACATTAATAGTGGCAGCCTTTGCATACCTGTACACATATGTCAATTCAATCTGCATTTCTGGGGGGGGGGGTTGCAATGCACACATGTGCATACATATTGTGAATGTCAGCAATGTGGGTAGTATCACAGTTTGCATTGTACATGTTGATATATGTACATATTATCCTGTACCAATGCCACATTTGTGTCTGCTGACAATACCTCTCCCACACAAATCCATAGGTACCTCTGGTGTGGCCTGGCTCCATCATGCTGTAGCCGGTGAGTGTGTATCTGTTTTATTATGGCTCATCTATACCCTAGGCATGTTAAGGGCTTCCAATTTGCCATGGGCACAACTATTAAGCTTAACTATATTGCAATACTTGCATGTTCCCTTCTGGAGGGGTTCACTACAGTGCATTGCATCAGTAATCACAGTAGCATATTAGCAGGAGCTGTAACATATTAGCACATATTTTTGTGAAGGTGTAGGCAGTCTGCTACAAAGGGGTACATTACTGTTGTGGAAACAGGTACACTGTGTTTTAGAGGAAGGTCCAGCACATTCACTGACATGTCACTTGTCTCACAGGTGTATAGTACTAGCGATATTAACTGGACGTAACTGCACTGCATGTTGTTAAAGGTCTGTCTTGTATGTGTCTGTTGTGGTCTGCTTGTGTGTTGTGCATGGCATCAGTCATAACATGCAGTCTGTAAAATGCATTTGTGGCACCTCACCTGTATGTGTGTCATATCTCTCAACTGTCCCTGATTTCCACACATGTCCCTGATCTTGACTCCAAAATTTAGCTCTGCCCCTCCTAATCCCTCCTAAAACTGGTGACTCTTGGAGGAAAGGTAGTGGATTATACTTAATAAATAATGGCAGTAAGTAAGGGTTATAGATTTCTTTTCATTCACAAAATGTATAGTAATTAACATTTTTTATTCTGCCAATGTCTCAAGTTAATAGTATTAATATTTTAAAAATATCCCTGATTGTCCCGGATTTTTTTTGTGTTTGTCCCTGAATATGTCCCTGACTATTTTGAGAGCTATGATGTGTGTGTGTGTGTGTGTGTGTGTGTGTGTGTGTGTGTGTGTGTGTGTGTGTGTGTGTGTAGATCAGCAAACATTATAGTACAGGAATTAATGTAGTCATGTTGTCTTCCCCTTACAGGTGACCATGGTGGTTGGAGTGTGTCCCCCTCACAACCTGATGTCAGTGTCTCATCAGACTTTGATGATGGGGTCTATATTACAACCACAAAAGTCCTATTCAGCAAATACGTAATCATTGACACATATTACATGAACAGCAAATACACCGAACATCCTAAACCGCGAAATTCAAAATATCGAACCGTCATAGTTGTCCAACCCCACCGCGCGCTAC
This sequence comes from Protopterus annectens, assembly GCF_019279795.1. NCBI lineage: Eukaryota > Metazoa > Chordata > Ceratodontiformes > Protopteridae > Protopterus > Protopterus annectens. The sequence goes on from NC_056743.1 coordinate 690,035,184, forward strand.
ATACTACCTACCCAAACAAAATAAATAAACCACATACATACACTAACCATAACCCTACACTAAACCTTACATACATTACTATCTATGCACTTACCTTAACCCGCACCCTAACCCAAGGTCCGTAACTATTGCACACTTACCTTACAGAGCTATACCACAGACGGGCCAACCATGACGATTCGATATTTCGGATTTCGCACTTCAGGACAATCAGTGTTTTTGAGGTTTGACGTATACATGTTGACGCTTCCGTATTCGGGTAAGTAGACTTTCGCGGTTCTAATAGGAACCCCTGATGATGATGGTGGCCATAGTGAGGCACAGGTGGGGATGTTAGTGGCTGAATCTGTCCCATTGGTTGACATCCCACTTCCTATCCCAATGTCCCCACACACAGTCAGGATGGCCACACATACCCAGTACCCAGCAGCCATAGATATTGGACAGTCAGAGGGTGATGGCATCGAACAGGAGAGTGTGGCGACTATGGCATCTGTGACTGTAGACACTAGCAATAGCCAGAGAGCTGGCAAAGTTCCACACAGGCAGATTGACAGGTATGCCTGAAGGAGGACTGCTGCCCATCCAGAATCTGTCAGATGTGTCACAGCATGTGTCACCCGACACATGTTTTGTTTCATCATGGAGGCACAAGCACATTGTGACTGGTACACCAGATGCATACTCAGGGTCATGGATGCCACACTACCTGACATACATGACTCCATCCATGGCATTGGTGATGCCTTACGTAATTTCACTGATGTAATGGATAGACGGTGGGGTGAGACATTGTCAGGCCTTAACCGTGCAACATCTGTGCTTGAAAATGTGGTTGGAGTGGGGTGTCAGACACATGGACATAGGTCAGCAGCAACATCAGCTGAGAGCTCACGTGGCCATGCACAGTCACACTCCCGTAGTGAAAGTACCACCAGCACTACCGAAGGGAGGGTGCTGTCCACACCACAACATGGCAGGCCATGGGCACGTGGTCCTGGGTGGTCCTGTGAGGGACACAGACCTAGCAGACACTGGTCACCATCACAAGTAGTACCACATCTGGCCCTGGGCATGGTGGTGCCAGTGCCATTCCTGGCAGAGCCAGTTCCGATGTTCGTGGCCTGAGACGGTGAACTGCCCATTCTGCCATGTACAGTTCACAGCTGTCCAACATACCCTCTTGTAGGGCTGGCTCATGCCCTGACTGTGTACATGCACACACTTGCACATTACTGTCACATGCAGATCACCAACAGACACACACAGCTCCTGTCTATGGCCCAGCTGACCAGCAACCTTCCAGACACACACACACACACACACACACACACACACACACACACACACACACACACACACACACACACACACACACACACATGTTGTCAACTGTGTGGCACAGCCTAGGCCTTTGGCAACCCCACATCTCACCCTGTGCATGTGACAATACCTGTGCCACATCCTTGTTATCCATACCATCGATGCAGGGACATGCTAATATGTGTCTGATGCACAGGGTGACTATTGTACAGTTAATGTAAGTTTGTAGTGCAGTAGTGTTATGCCCTCTAAGGTGCTGTCTGCTAGTAATTGTCATGCATATACATCAAAGTGTATGTACCTTTGTGCCATGATACTGTATTGCTGTTAGTATTGCTGACTGACTGTTGTCTCCCACACCTTATTCTGTTTCTGCTACAAGTGTCTGTGTGTGTATGTCATGGGGACCTGCTGCCAGTACAGCAGCTCAGGATGGCATAGTGGCAATGCAGAAATGTGATATCACCAAAGTACTGCTGTATATGTGCATGGTTACCTAAGTGTGTATGTGTAGAACAGCTTGTAAGGAACAATAGGGGTGGACAGCATAATCTTGCATGCATAGCCCTTGACACAGCATGCTAATCTTGATACATGTCAGCTGCGAGTTCTGTAGGATCGCAGGTACATAGGATCATAGAAGGTTACTAGAGTAATGGCCCTGAGTCCCTTACAAGCCTAGCCATTACTTTATTTGCAACAGAATCATCAATCAGCACCTGTTGCCCCTGTCATTGAGAGACACAGGTGAGACCCCTGGGACAGATCTGTGGTTTTCCATCCATTCATCACAGCTGCACTTGATGAGAGTCTGCATGGTACTCTGTTTGACATGTCTGGGAAGTGCATTCCTGTGACAGAACAGCCTCTGGGGGACAAACCTGTCTCTCCAGCAGGTTTTGTTGATGCTGCATATCAGATCCAGCCCTGTCATGCTGGTAATGTGCGAAGAGTTAGACGGACATATATGGGCCAACTGTTGAAGGGCTGGGCAAAGCATTGCCATCTAGGCATGACACAGCCCACCTGTGGACAACCTGTCCAATGCTGAGTGGGCCATCACTGAATCAAGGTTGTCTGCATGGAGCAGGTGTTGGGGACCATGAATTACCTTTGTGGATATTATTATGGCCTTTCCAGTTGCTGAAGATATCTAGATAGGTACATACCAAATGGGCCATGGTATTAAATTATTGTTGTACTGACTAGGCACTATATAGAGATAATGTCCACCTTTAGTATGGATGCACTCCTTTTACCTATGTGGTGAACCATGTACAAGCCTTTTTTGACCACTGGTGCTACTTGATGGCTGAATGTAACAGTGTTATCAACCTGACTACCCAGGCCTCTCAATGCAGGCTGTGTATTTATGGGGTTGCCATTAATGTGGGAAACAGTGGGGCCATGCCCTTGCCATATGGTATGATGGTACTGTTTCTGCATTCAGCTTGATGATAGGACCTTGGCACCTTTCCATACCCGATGTATGACCTTGTTGCAGTGAGTTAACATCAGTTGGTGGGTCAATGACAGACAGCAAACTACTTACAGTTGCCACAACCTTAGGCAGTACCTACAAATGTGGGTGGTGGCAGCATTCATGCCTAGATGCAAGTGGGTCATTGGGGACAGCAGCTACTCACAGGGCCTCACATGTCTACATATTGCACACACATGGGCAACACAGAGTAGGGTTGCCACCTTATTAAATGTGCAATGTAGGGCACTTCTTATAGTATCGTGAGAGTTGGCAGGACAAACCATACCCACGGCAAGAGCAATGGACAGGACTTCTCCTGGTTTGCCATTATGGTAGCTTCTTTGTGTTACATTTCCATAGCTTATGCTATTTCTCATTACATTAAGGTGCTTCTGATGTGAAATAACTGCTTTATGAAACTATTAGAGAACTTTAGGAAATATTTCTTGTCCTACACTCTTGGGACCTTTGTATTGTTTGGGTTGTTTTCACAGGTCACACCTGGCCAAACATAGACTGCGACCTGCAGGGTAGGACAGGTGGTAGCCATACCACTCACCTGTACAGATTTCTGCAGAACATCTTGATGTTTGCCACATATTTTAGGTCCGTTTGTCATAACATTGTGGTATTCTGGCAAATTAGTGGCAGATGACTAAAGACTGAAGTTAGACAATAATGACAGATATTTTCATTTCAGACTTCATGCCCTTCAGAAAATGCATGCTAATGCACAACCTGTTATGCTATATACTTTCTATGTTCGTAGGAGTAATATTTGAAGACTGACCCTAATTTCTGGCCTTTGTCCCACTTTTCCGTATGGCTTTATCCAGGTGTCTTGCTCTAAGGTGTTGAGAGGTATGGGGTGGCACTAACACAGTCACACTGCTGCAAGGGGATATGCATACATACACACACACCCACTTATGAACAGCCCATGTTGAGAGTAGAACCCCTACCTGCCTAGTTTTACATACTATAGCGCTATATACATATCACATGCGACACAGAGCTTATATGTTTTTGCAGTATCTGCCACTACTATTCTGGTGGATAACATCTGCAAGTGCCGTAAGAATTGCCACTGGGGGATTAACAGGTTTGCACAGGCCCTTAAAATGGTCTGTCACACACAAACACACACACACACACACACATGGTGGGTGATGTGAGATTACAACCCCTTCCTAATTACTATTACACAATGGAGCTCACCATAGTATTTGCATGTGCCACTGGTTATTATTGGTGTAAGAGTGGCTGCAGCACTACATCACTGTATGCCTTTCATGGTCTCTCTCTGCCCCCCCCCCCCCGTGTCTGCCTCTCTATACATGATATATTTGCATATGTCACCTATATATGTATGTATATCATACTCAAAAAATCTAGATGCATTTTACATGCACCACATACAGGTAGATGAGGATAATTATGTCTGATGGGGGTGGTGAGAGACAATTAAGGTGTGAACAGCTGTCTGTATGCACAGGCATATATGGACATCACAGTTCTATAGTCAGATATGGGTTCAGACATGGGCTGAAATTAGCTAAGTGTATGAGCATGACCAGTATGACCATCAATACTAACAGTGGGACTCCAGGCCAGACCTACCTGTACTCCTGTCCAAGATTTTGTGTGCTACAGCCAATTGGCTGATGAACCTGTTTAAACAGTCCAGCACCTCAATGATATAATGTCTAAGGGATCTCCTGGTTGTGTCCTATCCTTATTAATTGAGACATATGTAGGGTGGGTACAGACTGTATTGGACTGCGCAGAGTTTTGTATAATATGTGTGGTACATTTTACATAGCACTGTGATTTCCTGGTATGTCAGTGGCAGATTGATATAGATTAACATGAGGAACCACTGACAGACATTTGGCTACTGACTCCATACACTGCAGGGAACCCATGCTACTGCATGAATTGTTGTAGTCTGCACATTCTACATTTGTCTGGCCAGTGGTTCATCCATTCCCTTATATGTGGGCCTTTGGCCTACTGTGCTCCAGTTTCAGGCTTTGTCCATAGTTGCTGCTCTATGTAGCTGTAGTTATGGTGGGACTGGGGTAGAAGTTGTAACACCACACACAGAGTTATGGATTTCACACCTCTGACTGTACCTGTTTTGCAGGTTGTCCAGCATTGTAATGCATACATCTGCTGCATTTCTGAGATGGTTTGTATTGCACTGTTATTATAAGGCTACATGTTGGCCATACATCTCAAACTGTTACAGCCAAACATCTGGACAGGGCCATATATAACAGTAGGACACAGGCCCAAACATGGGGACAGGATCTTAATTTTGCTGTTATAAACATAGACAGTTGGCAGACTGGCTTTGTATTAGCTTGCATTTTCTTATGGGTATGAAGTCTGTATCTCAACTGTCTGTCATTTATGTTTTCACATTAACCTTTATTGGTTTGCCAATAGTTTGCCAGACAAATGCAGTGTTATGACAAATGGAACAGATATATGAGGCATACATGTGGACATTCTGTGAAACCGTGTCATTTGTGGGGTATGGATGGTGCACACTGACTTGTTACTACTGACCCAGTTACGTGGCAGCCTTTATATTTTGGCACTGCACTGACTTGTCACAACCTGCTGTTCTACTATTCACTGTCTAGGTTACTCAGAGCTGTGTACTGTCCATATCTGTGGCCCCCTGTCCCTCCATTGTCTCTGGCTTTGTCCAGCTTTCCTGCAGTAACAAATACTGACATCTGGACAGTCTGTAGAACTCCTACCATAGGTGTAGCTCACATGCAAAATAGTAGGCACAACTAGTCTTGAACCATGGACCCTATCAACCACAGTAATGTACTTAGCCCACTAAGCCATGACAGCCACCAGTCAGTACCATGTATGTCCTGACACTATTAACTATGCACATACATAGCACATTGACCCCTGCATATTGTGGAAATGGAACATGTTAGCAAGTTGATTGGGACAGACCTGGGACTGTCTAGTCTGCTGCTATTACCTTACAAACATAATTTTTTCTGCAATTGTATGGAAACATGGGTGTGTCGGGGGTAGGGGACCATACCTCTGAACTGTACAGATTTTCACAGAATGTCCAGATGTTTGCCTCATATTTTGGGTCCCTTTTTCATAAAATTGCAGTTTTCTGCCAAATTACTGGTAAATCATTAAAGACTGAAGTTATAAAATAATAACAGACATTTGAGTTTCAGACTTCATACCCTTCAGAAAATTCATGCTTATGCAAAACCTGTTATTCTATCAATGTTCTAAGTTGTAAGTGCAATATTTAACAATTGTCCCTCTTTTTGGGCCTTTGTCTCACTTCTCTTCATGGCTTTGTACAGATTTCTTGCTCTAAGAGGTTGAGAGTTATGTAGGGGACTCCAACACTGACATCCATGCATCTGTCCTATAACCCCGCTGTTTGTAAATCACTCACATAGTGCAGTGGGTTTTGCTGGCTTGGGGCCTACTGCATATTCTGGAGCAGCCAGTACTTGGGCAGAGAGTCCTTGTTGTCCCACACAGCTGTCAGTTGTCAGCTGCTATCCCGGTAACCCATTCTATTCCTTTGCATGCATGTAGCAATAACATACATATGCTACCACAGTCTGCTAACCCATTAATTTGAGGTTAAGAAGAGTGACTTACCTTGTGCATGCAACAGTTGAGAGGACGGTGCTTCAGAACTGACTCTGTTGGATGCACACAGTGCACAGCCTGTACATGGTAATGTACAGGTAGTGTGGTGTGGCTGGCATCCTTTTTACTATGTATGTGAGTTGGAGTGAGGTGTCAGTCCCTGGGTCCCTAAGTTGTCAGTCCATATGCTAGGCGCTGCCTCTTTGCCAAGGCCATGGTGTACTGGGCATGCCTACATCTGCCTACAGGGACAGGCTCAGGGGGTTCTTCCTGTGAGTCCCTCTGTGCCTGTGGGGACCTTGACACTAGTGGGGGGGGCTGTGTGTCCCTTCCCTGTGATGTTTCTGCCGCAGCTGTTTCCACAGAATCATATTGTGTAGCATGGCACATACTATGAACATGTATGCATATGTGGCTGGAGAGTACTGCAGGGTTCCATCGGATATGTTAAGACAGCAGAACCATGACTTGAGAGTCCCATACACATGCTTTAGTATGTTCTTAGTTTGTGCGTGTGCCTCATTATAGCGTTCTTCAGCTGGTGTGTGTGCATTTCTGGTCGGTGTCAACATCCACAGTTCCAGTGCGCAGCCAACATCCCCCAGTAGATGGGATGTCCCCCCTGTCAAATGTCTGGTACAGATCTGATGCATGAAAGATATGGGAGTCATGATAACTGCCAGTGCTGCCAGCACACACATTCATGATAATGCCCTGGGCATTGCACACAACACGGCAGTTAATGGAGTGATACCCCTTGTGGTTGACATAGACTCTACCCTCCTCACCGGGCAGTGCTTTGATGAGTACATGAGTGCAGTCTATGGCACCCAGTACCTCTGGGTAGTGTGCTACATGGTGGAAGAGATGCATATTGCCAGTCCTCTCCTCAGGGGTGCAAGGTAAATAAATGTGCTCACTGGCATGTGTTAGCATGACATCCAGGAACTGTTGAAGTACCTTGGATGAAGATGCTTGTGAGACCCCCATCATGTCCCCAGTAAGTCTTTGAAAAGTACCTGTAACTAGTATTCTTAAGGTTACACATACCTTTGTTTCCACTGGGATGGGTTCCCCTGCATGCTCTGGGTCTGAGGTGAGGGTGGCAGAGCTTGGTGAGTTCCTGTAGTATGTCCCTGCCCACCCTGTAGTGCTCTAATATCTCCAGCTCATGTACCCCCTGAAAGGTTACCCTGAGCCTGAACACTCTTCTCCTTCTCAGTCGGGGTCAATTGTCAGCATCAGCATAATCACTGACCTCAGCAGCCCCTATCATTTTCTCAGTTAGAATCCCCAAGTGTGTACTCCAATGCTGCAGAGTATGTGGGAAATAGCAGATTGAAGGGTGTATTCATACTTTATACTGGTGTGCTGCAGATGCAGCCTGTGTGATTGGCTGACTATGATACATTCCACCTACCAGGTATATCATTAAGGGGCTTGAATGGGTCAGTGTCAGTGGAACAGGGTTTATCAGTAATTTATACTTGATTGGCTTTCCCGGGATATTTCCTTTTATTTATTTATCTTTTTTAATTTCTTCCACTACTAAGCACTGTGGCATGCTGCACAAACCTGTGCTGCTAGAGGAAACATTGTTCAGCAGTTTGGACCCTCCCCTTATGCGGGCACGCTTAGCTTTTCTTTAACCAGCTAAAATATGCTCTGCAGGGCTAAGCATAGCTTAGAAGCCTCAGACACAACACCCTGCTTAGCTGTGCTTAGCTGAGTGCAAATAGGCACAGCTAGGCTCCAATCCATTTACACATGCAGTGAACCCCCCCTTTTGAGGTTACCTATCTGTTATGCCTACACCAACACCATTCTAGCCTTACCACGGTACATATTTATGGACATGGTGGCCCTTTTTGCTATTCAGTAACCCTGCCTCATTTACATATACCTAATTGTGTATAGCCTCAATACTGCACTACACCAGGGCTTATCCCCTTAGCAACCACTGTAACCTGCCATTGTATGACTCTGCCTGCTGAGCACTATGATACAATACTTTTGCATATGTGTAAATTTCATATTTTACTTTTTTTTTTTTTGCAAAACATCATGTTTATATATCGCTGTGTGCCACTTAAACGTAAAATATGTATTAAAAATAGTTTTTCATAATTTGAATTGCTTTTTTTTAACTCACTGGCCATTGTTTTTGGCCATCTGCATGCCTACTGTGCACTATACAGCCTTTTGTGGGGCTTTTACAGTCCCTGTTTAATACTGCCATGTCATCTACATGGGTGCCTTTCTGCTTGCTGAATCACAAGTTAACCTCATTAGCATGGTTTTCAACATCTTATGAGGTGATTTGCATTCCGCAGACACCTCTGAGTCTGCACTGCTCCCAGCCCTGTTTCCTGGATCTTTCTGTGACCATAGTATGTCCTCAGGCCACTACACTATTCCTACACAGAGAATCACTCTGTGTAGGGTTTATTGAATTACCCTGTATATTTTTTTTCTGAAAATAATGCTAAAAGTTTGCAGAAGATATTTAACAAAGTTTATAAGAGATGAGGTTCTTGGTGAGATAGAGAGCAGATATTAGAGTTTTATGGAATTGGGGTGAGAAGTAGTGAATGTAATAAGAATTTGTTATGAAAAATCCTGAGTGAAAGTTATTGTAAATGGATGGATGGGAAAGTATATAGAAACTAGTAAAGGAATTGATTAATGCAATTGTACAAGTATTCTCTTGCAGAATTAGAAAGGCAGGATGGGAGATGAAAAAAGAATTGTGGCTATAAGCAAGGTTTCAGATTTGGATAATGGTCAAATGGGGCCCTAGACAGGCACATCTTCCCTTCTGCAGCCATTACAGAGTCCCATTACTTGGCTATTTCTCCCCAGTTACCACACACACACACACACACACACACACACACACACACACACACACACACACACACACACACACACACACACACACACACCTATCTTCTCTATAAATAGAATGGCTTGTTTAAATTCCATGCACAATTGTGGAATGTGTTTACATCTGCATTGCACGACACACTTGGCACTCCTTAAAGTAGAAGCTGAGACCACTGCGGTGCTAAGAAGTAATTATTATTATTACTATTATTATTATTATTATTATTATTATTATTGTTATTAATATTATTATTGCTGTTGAAGCCTCCTGGCCAGAGTGGGCCGTCCCCCAGCCAAGGGGCTCTAGGCAACTGCCTATGTAACCTAGTGCTGGAGCCGGATCTGCAAGGTTTGGATGATTAAAATTATGGTAAGGACTGAAAATCTGCTAAAACAGTAGATTACAGTTAATTAAACAAACTGAAAAATCAGGGGTTTGGTGTGAGGGGAGTAATGGTATGATAGGACAGTGGAGAGACAGAATTTAAGAAAGAAAAAAGTTATTGATTTTGGGGGGGGTTATTTAATACTTAAGGAAAAAATATTTATTTCAAATATTTATTGGTGAAACTAGCATATTTGGGAGGGTGTATGCATTTCTGGCTGAGCTATAGAAAGAACTTGTATTTTGGGATCAGGATTGAATCCAGTTAAAAGGGGTTGATATACAACAAAAAAGAGGATTGGATTAAACAAAATATGTATGTATATCATCTATGCATCTGATTGGGTGGTAAGAAATATAAAAGAGAGAACAAAAATGGCAAGGAAAATATTAGATGTGAAATATGAAGAAGTATGGAAGAAATGAAAAGGGGGGGTAAAAGGAGAAAGCAAGAAAAGATAGAAGGGAAAGAATATGAAAATAAACTTAAGTTACAGAAGACAGATTTTGACTATATGAAAACTGGTGAAAATAGAAGGCATGGTATAATATGGTCATTGAAAAGCATTAAAGGAAGCTGTAAATAATATTGAAAAATGTAGACGTAATGAATTGTAATGAGGAAGAAGTAACAAAACATTATTTTTTGAATGTAAAAAGAAGAAATTGTTTAGGAGAAAGTTTAAACAGGACTATAAATGTATGGATTTAGAACTGTGGATAGTATATTGTATGAGAAGTATGACAAAGAAAGGAGGTGTGACAACTGGGACAAATATGTTTTGTAGTAATATAGGTATTGTGAAAAAGATGTGATGGATTATTGTATAATTAAAATAGAGTAGATGAAGCTGTGTTAGCAGATGGTTGTAAAACAAAGTATGGGAGATAGACAGTAGGATAGGGGTAAAAGAAATAATAAGGGAATGCTGTTAATGTGATTACTTTGTGATTCTGAAAGTATGGAAAGTACAAACATTGTTTTTTTTGGGGGGGTCCCTCTTGTACCTAATTATTACCAGCCCAGCCCCCAGTGCCCAACATTGACTCAAGGTCTATCAGTTATTCCCTAAGTCCACCCTGGACTTAATCTGTGTTTTACTGGGGTCAGTCATGGATCCTGAGGGTGTCCTGGGGGCTTGGCTCAGCTGTGCTTCTGTCCTGGGAGATTTTTTTCCTGTTATGACCAACCCATTCCCTTTCCATGCCCCCATGCTGATTCTTTATATTCAAGGGCAAGTTCCCTCTTTGCACCAGAACACCCTCAACGAGCACCCTCCCACTTGATATGGACATGCTAACCCCTCCCTGCCACTCTGTCAGTCACCTGAGTTGCTAATAGAACCTTGGTTAGCTGGGCCATAGTAAGGGCTTTATCCTTCTATGTCACCAGAGTGGAAAGAAAGTGCAACTATTGTTAATGTAAAAGTAGAAGTCTAAATGCTGTGAATGTGAAAACTCAAATAATGTAAACATGTGTACAACATTAATGTGTAAATAAAGCAGCGCCTGTTCTCTTTTTGATAAGTGCAGTTGGATCTTTTACATCCACAGGAGCTACCACTATGTCATACTAATAAACCTCAGTTTAACATCTCATCTGAAGGACACCATAGTCATCTGAAGTTTATATATCTTTTTCAGATTCTCAAAAGCATGATTCCAGGTTATTCAGAATGATTTTGATATTCCTAATGCTAAGACCAAATTATTTTTTCAAAGCAGAAGCTTTTAGATCAGTTAAATTATTCATCCATATCAAACCTGCTACATCCATATGGCAACACACAATCAAACCCCACCCCTAATGACACTCCAGAAGAATTAGCTGAGAAATTCAACAATCACTATATACAGTCCATCACTTCTATACTAAAAAATAACATCATCTCTGACACCACCCTTTTTTAGAGTCAATTTCTACCAAAAGCTCGTCTCCCTTAAACATGTGCCTATCACACTCATAAAAATACTGCTCAAGCTAAAGAAAAAACTCATTAGCTGCATATTGCCTGCTACATAAATATTTAAAAATAGCAGCAGGGGCCACTGCTCACCCCTTAACCCTTTTAATATATATAGATCAATAACTGGACATCATATTCCAACCATCTGGAAAAAAGGCCTGTATAATACCACTGCATGAAGGAGGCCCATCCAGTAAAATAGCCAAATGTAGGTCTATCACAATATTACCTCCCATAGCCAAGATTCTTGGGAATTGTATCCAGAAACAACTCCTAGACTATCTCATTACTAATAACATTCTCTCAACTACACAACATGGCTTTCAACCAAACCACAGCACAATTACAGTTTACTAATACCATGAATACAGACAGAAACTCTAGAAACCTGGTCTCGTCTCTATTTACCTATCTAAAGCTTTGACACCGTCTCATACCACATTTTACTGCAAAAAACTTTCTTCTCTTGGCCTTTCACTCTCCTCCCTCTCTTGGTTTAACAGTTATCTATCTGACAGATTCCAATCTGTGAAATGCCTAGCTCAGTACTCGTGTTTCCTGACAGTCAAAGTTGGAGTTCCAGAGGGATCCATACTAGTGCCACTTCTGTTTAATGTATTAATAAATGATCTCCACACTGCAGCCAAACACGCTACACCAACATAGTATGCAGACGATTCTTCTCTGATTTGTTCTGCCCCTACACTGAACAAATTACAACAAATCACCCAAGAAGCCTTTACATCCATAGAAATCTGACTAGATAATTCTCACCTTGTATTGAATCCCAGCAAAACCAAACTCATTCTCTATATTCCTAAGCCCTACTTTCAAAACAAAGAACACTAATGGTATTCCTCTAACAACACCAAGACAGAGGCGGTTCCCCCACACTAAACTCTTGGGTGTCACCATAGACAACAGTATGAAATTCGGTCCACACACCAACAGTTAGGTCTGTTATACAGAGCAAAGCTGTATCTCACAAATAAGGCCAGGGTAACAGTAGCAAGACCTTATTTACTACTCACTTTATTATACCCCACGCAGATCTTCACAAATCTATCAGTATTCCAAAAGACAAAACTTGAGCAGTGCTACAATAAATTCAAAAAAATCACCACAGACTCTTCTTACTGCTTTCTTCACTGTGGTGCTGTCAAAATGTTAAACTGTGTAGGACTACCAAACATGTTGCACCAGTCCCAGCTTCTCATTATACATAATTTAATATATAATCCAAACAAATGCCCAGCTCTCAAATGCTTAATATAGCCCTATAATCCAACAAGAGTACTAGGATCCATGGATAAACCACTGTTATCCATCACTAAATCTCAAAATACTGCTTGGGATGCAGTCTACTGTATGTCTCCAAGATTTGGAACCAAATACCTCCTCTCCTTAAGCAAACTAATGAACCTCAATATTTTAAACCACAGCTCAAACAACATGTAAGACAACCCTGGATATGTCAATGTCATTCCCCCGGTTAATGGTATGTGCACATCCACACCCACATAATAAGCTGCAAAAAAACTCCTCTTACTTAGACAGAAACTCAAAAAATACTATGTGGAAATTTTACTTGGAAAGACAGTCATATAATAAAATAAAATATTGTTTTATATATATATATATTCTGTTTAATGACTACTAAATACAGAAGATGCCTGTTTTGCGTTTGCACTGTAACTATTTTACCTTATTAGAGTCTGACATATTCAGAAACTGCTTCATTTTGTACCATACTTTACTGTAGCAACCTTATACACTATGTTCAAGTTCCTGATATGTCTAATGTTCTTTAAAGTACTCTACATAAAATATCCATTTTTGTTTTCCTCTCTGTGATTGCTACATAACCTGCATTCTTTATAATCGTAAATTACGTAATCTTGTAATTGTGTTTACTTATGTATATTGTCATGTGGAACTTTTCTCCACGGGCCTCTGCTGGAAAGGGGCTGTTGTGTTCAGTTGGATTATCTCAGTCAACAAATGTAAAATAAAGAAATAAATTAAATGTAGATCTAGATGATTCCTCATGGTTAAATGAATTATCTTGCAGTATGCTGGAATCTGAAAACTCCAGGTTAAAAAAATTTTATAATTTACTAACATATTGTCTGGGATTCATTATGGTACCACAACGTCTGCACCTCCATGTACATGTTGCCATACCTCTTCACTATTCTGGAACACCCAGTACAGGGTGCTGCATGCTCCTTTACCACAAAGAAGTGCAGCACCATGAGGCTCTAGCCCCATGGCCATGCTGACTGCTAATGAACCATTCCAGGGGAGTGGCATATGATAATTAGCCATGTGGCCTCTCCCCAGAACCTCCTCCAGGAAAGCATCTATTTAACCATCCCCATGATGTCACTGTATTGAATATGGCCAAGAGGCCATGTTCATTTGCATACCAAAAATGTGGTATGGGAATAAGGGGTAGAGGTTGCCACAGGGCATCAGGGAATATACTTACACTGAAGTGATGTAATAGCACCAACAGCAGTATGGAGATTGGGGTTGATGGGATATACTAGTCACCAGGGATTACTATTACACTGAAGTGCCATAATGTTACCAATGGCAGTACAGGGATCTGGGGTTGGGGAAACACTAGACCACCAGAGATCACTCTAAGGTGTGCTGCAACAGTATTGACAGTACTACAAGCATAGAGGGTGGGAGGGAAACATTAGGTACTGGAGATCACTCTAAGAAGTGCCATAATGAAACCAACAGGATTACAGGGATGGGGGACTGTAGACACCAGGGCATAGTAGATATATGCTGTAACATCAACTCAGCTTTTAGGGGATAGGGGAACTTGGGAATGTAGACAGATTAGGGAAAGGAATGGGAACTATAGATAGAATGTGTGTGTGTTTGTGTGTGTGTGTGGTCATGCTGTGTATAATTGTGTTTATGGAAGCGTGACTTGGGGGTAATGCCACTGCCTACATGAACAGTATTTAACTACCATGAAATGTGTAAATGTAGTAAATGCAATTCAGAAACTTGAAAATTAGCCATTAATGAAGTCTTAGCTCATTGTAACTAATATGTCTCTGAATTGCAAATAGGCATATCCTGGGAAAAGGGCCTGCAATGCATGTTAATGAATCCCAGGGATTGTTTCCCCCTCCACTTAAACAGAAATTAGACAATCTTCTGGTAGGTGTTCTGAAGAAATTTGTTTTTGTTATCTTCTTCACTGGTAGGTGCTCCTTATCAAGGCAGAATGCCAAGCTGTGTTGAACAAAAGGACCACAGCTTTATAGCCAGAAGGTGCCAGAAGAAAAAATTCTCATAAACTGTATGTAATTAAGCTTGCTCAACCTTAGCTGATGTACAGATATGCACCAAATTAAAAAAAAAACAAACAGTGCAGTGTATTGCAATGCAAATATATGTCCAAACACACCAATGCCATTTTGTTGACTCCTCCATGCAGAACCATAGTTAGGGTAGGATGAAGGGGTGGGTGCCCCAGACATAAGCTGTTAAGGGGCATGATCTGATCACCAGTGCAGAAGTGGAGTACCAGCAGTGCACTGCCAGCATTCGGTAGGGATTGTAGTTTGCCATTCTAGTCATTCATTTTTAACAGTTACAGTTGTGCACCTGCCTAAAAGAAACACAGACTGAAAATTATGCACTCTCACTTTGGAGAGGAGTGTTTTTTTTTCTCCTTAATTATAGTTTGTGAAGGCCATGACAAGCCTGGGAACTGCCCAGGGTGCCAATTGAATTCATGCTCTAACCTCATCTCTCTCCCTCTGTTTGAATTGCTTTATTCCTCATTGCCTTAAGCAAATTACTGATCCAATATTGTACCACAGTGATTTTCAGCCAGAATCCCCTGGAACCTCAGTGTTTCTGTAGCATCTGACTGAGGTTCCTACACACATTTGTCAGTGATCAAAACATGAACAGCTTCTGTCAGCAGACAAATTATAGGTTTGTCTGTTTATTGTTCATCCTTTTACTTACCACCTGTGCTAAACACATCCTTTGTGACTTTCAAAGTAACAACAGAAGAGAGAAAGTACCAGCTGAAAGCCGGTTTTCATAACTTAGATCCTCAGATGTTTAGAAACATGTCTTTTGAATGTCAGGAAAATATGAATTCTGACACTGCAGATTTTCAGAGTATTCCTGTTAATCAGAGTGAACCCAGAGTCAGTATATTTATGCAACAGGTTTGGGGGGTTGCCTTATGGTCCAGCAAAAACATTTGAAAAATGGAAAGGTAAGTTTTGTAATTTGCTGGTTTGTGATTGAACCACATATTATTTTTCTTGTTGTTAAGACTCTTGCTCCTGTATCTTGCACATGTGGTAGGGAGGTACGTATATTAATTTCATATCTTTGATTCATTTTCGTAGCAAATTCAAGTTGCATGGTATCAGTTTTCAACTTTAAAAAATGGGAGTGCAGTGATGGTAGACAACAGTATTGAAGCTAGACAAATCAGTAACATTATTATAAATAGAACATGTTACAAAGTAATTGATAACCATTTCAGAGAGTGAGTCTTGAATTGGATTTTGTGTGGAAGAAGCCACCAAATTTTAAATCAGTATTTGAGATGGAAGCCGACAAAACAGAAAGGTATGTGCCATCTAAAGTAGGTACCTATAAATGTGTTTTCTGAAATGTTGTAGGTTTGCATATAAAAGTTAATTTATATTTTCACTTGTATACTAAAATAAATAAATATTGTAATTCACACTGCAGCTTGCTTCAGTTGTGATGATTTCTGTATAGGAGTAATTACTAGAAAACTGTCACAGGAGATTTATGAACACATGCAGGCACTTCATGATGGTGATGTCAATGCTGTTTTCAGACATTCTAAAATAAGTATTAGAGCTTTTAAAAAATACCTCTTCTTTGTAATAGATAGTATCCAACAAGATGGAAGGAGTATAGCCCTACATTTTTTAGACTAAAAGGAGCAAGAGTGGCAGGTGTAAATGAATGCCACATGATCGCCAGGTCTCAAGAACATCTTAGTATAAAGTGTTTTTTAACAAATTATGCTATGCAGTTTCCAGTTGTGATAATTATTTGTTGGGGTTTGTCATGTGACTTTTCACTTCAGTTAGTTAAGAAGTGCGTGCTCATTCTGAAGAAGTCAGTTGCCACAAGTATGCATTTAATAAAATAATGCAAAGAGTAACTATGGTTATTGTGGACTTTGTCTTTTATAACAAATACCTTGTTTTAATTTATTTAATTCTTACTTGAATTTACTTCACTTTAATCGCAAAACAATTTCAGTGTTATCACCAAGTTTTGCTAGTAATAAAATAAATGTCCTCTTACTGTTTCTATAACACATTTCTGTCTGTCAATCATATCATCTCTAAATATAAAATGATTATACAATTCTTCCAAAAATGACATGGTTACAGCAGGTGGGATGTGTGGTGTTCCTTGAGTGGTATTGATGGCTTATGTAGGTTTCCACCTCCATGAAAATTTGAAAAGCATTATCCCACTCAATATCTATGAGTGTCAGTAAGCCCATCTGGAAAGGCTGTACTCCTGTGGTCTGGAAATAAGGTACTATACAGAGGATAGATCCTTTTGACCAACTATGTTATTCCCTCTCCTATCCAGACATTTTTGAACATGACTTCAGATAATTGCTATCATACCTAAGTAATAAATAAAACCCAATTCCTAACACGGTGTGTGCCCAAACCACAGCAATCTCTGAAGTCAAACCCAACATCAGTAGCCTCTGGCTGCCTAAATTTGCAGATGATTGCAAATTAGGAGCTGTCATTGAATCACCCACTGACACAAATGCCCTCCAGGATGGGCTGACACAGACAAACAACTGTTTCTGAGCCATGGACTAAAATGAAATGCCAGGAAATGCATAGTAGTATTCTTCAGGAAGTCATTCACCCCTGGTAACTATTATATTGACAACACACCCCTAAGAGATGGCCCAGTAGTCAGAGACTTGGGTACATACATATGCACTAATCTAGCATTTGACAATCATGTGTCTACAGTAGAGTGGAAATCATTCTATACTGCGCAACTTAGAAATAAATGTATGAAATCTAGGCCCAAGGAAGTCATTGTCCCACTGTATTTGGCATTCATCAGACATGTCACTGAGTACAATGCCCCCTTTGGTATGTACCTAACCAGGCATATCCATCAACTGGAATATGCACAGAGGTTGCTCATGAAAAGAATACAGGGTGTAAGTAACATGTCCTATGCAGACTGCCTCAAGACTCTATCCATGTAGTCTGTCTCCTACAGGCTCTTGAGGGGAGATCTATGCCTGGCAAGCAAGGCATTGTCAGACCCTACTCTGATGGACCTCATGCATATCTACAGAACAAACAGCACCAGAATTACCCATTCTAAAGACTTAAACCTTGACTGTGATATAAATATGACATGCTGGAGAGACAGGTATTTATCCCAGTGACTACCCCTTACGTAGAACAGGCTCCCCATCCATGTGAAGCAGAGTTCCTCTTTAATCCAATTCAAGTGTAACTTGGAGAATTGGAAGGAGAACAGGAAATTCATGCCTGGTTTGGCACCAGTATCTCTAATGGACACAGTCAGCCTGTAAATGGTTCATTTCCCAGGTACCTGCTTGTAGATGTTTCATCTCCTAAGTCCATGCTTACACTTATCAAGAGTACCAGAACTTGTCAGAGATATGGGAGGTATGGCTAGGCATAAGAAAGGCCCTTGTGTTAGTTAGCCTATAAACACTTATGAACCTAATAAGAGAAACTGTACTTGTCACCTTTGCACATCACATGTGGGGAAATAGGTCTGGCAGAATTTGTTGGAGCTGTTCCTCAACATCTCAAAGGCCTTTCCTTCAGTCAACCATTATATTGCCTTCATCAACAAGTACAATCAGACTCCATCCTCCATGAAATGATCATCAGCTACTTGGATGGTAGTATACAAGAAGCTAGATTGCAGATGTAATGTTTTGGCCTGCTCCCACAACTCTGTGATTACCTGGGGTCTGTCTTTTGGGCTGCTATTGTTCACCATCTCTGTTAACCTGATATCACATTTATGTCACACAGCCTCACTTATTCAGCAGGCTTATGACTTTCCTCTCTTCCATTCATCTAAATCTCCAACTGAAATCTCCTCTAATCTACTGAATGTTTCAAATTGGATTTAAAACCCTGGCCTGAACCAGAATACCACAAAGACAAAGGTTATGCTCTTTACTCCTTTACACTGCTGTACACCTCTGTGAAAACCATCTCCAACTCCAAATAGAACACATGCATGCATGCACCCTCATACAGAGGCACGCACAGATGTGCGCACGCGCACACTCACACATATGCACATACACATTGAAACAGTTAGTCAAGTTAAATTGCTAAGTGTTAGCTCAGAACATACAGTTTCATCAGCTAATTAAAGAAATCATCCTTTGCACAAACCAAAAACTTTACATGCTTTACTGGATTCATAGGTTTATGATGCAAATTTCTAAGCTTACCATAGAAACGTTTTCCTGTTACCCATTCTACTATATAACCCTATCATCCTTACTAATTTCCATTCTGCTTTGCCTTATTAAATACAACTGGCATATTATGAAATGTCAATGTACATCTCATGCCACTCCCCAAAACAGATCAATGCTTTTCACCTAAAATAAACAACATATCACATTTCAGTCAGTGATCTTAATATAGTTCATTCCATTTTCAGCATCTTAGATACCCCCCCCCCACAAGGTCACTCACTGAGTACTACATTTGAAAATATTCTGTACATTCTACAACTCTATATCTCTGGAAGGCCTAATCAAACTATAATTGGCACTGTGCAGAGTCCATATTTACAACAATAATCCACAATGCTTGGAATTTCCTCTTCACTGTATAAGAAAAGTCATCCACAGACTGACCTTCATGTGGGCACTCAAACAACATTCCAGCCTAACTTGGTGCTACAGCTGAACTTTGTACCCAGCTTGATAGCATTAGGCCCACTATTTAGTCCCACCCTTTCATTCCTTTCTAAAACTGACCAGGAAACCATAGATAGTCTAACGCTAATCCTAACAGTGATAAGAGTCCTGCAGTGTGAAAGGCCATCTTATAATTCCCATAATTACTATCAAATGATAAGGGCATTATCTTCAGCAGATTTAGGTTCCTTGTAATCAATTCACTTTTGTAACAACCTTTCTTTGAGTTTCTCTGTAAGTCTGTGTGTAATACCTGATGCTATATATCAAGTGTTTAAGTGACAGAACAGTAGCACATGGAAATTAATGATGTCTCTTTGTGTACTATATGAAGATATATGCAGTTAATTATGTATTTAAATTAGCCTTCTGGCTAAGATCAAGTATGTGTGTGTGTGTGTGTGTGTG
Source organism: Protopterus annectens (assembly GCF_019279795.1). Taxonomy (NCBI): domain Eukaryota; kingdom Metazoa; phylum Chordata; order Ceratodontiformes; family Protopteridae; genus Protopterus; species Protopterus annectens. The sequence goes on from NC_056743.1 coordinate 690,055,301, forward strand.
TGTGTGTGTGTGTGTGTGTGTGTGTGTGTGTGTGTGTGTGTCTAGTTAATGAAACTTTTCTTCCTAGTCCTCTTCTGAAAATGGGTTATGCCCACTGAGAATTTACTCTTCAGCAAACATATGCACATTAATATGTGTTCACATGTATACAAGTACAATTTATATTGCCATAAGAATTTTATACTATAAGATATATGGGAGCCTGCTGCCTAGACATCTGGCTACATGGTTTAGTCCAGGAGGAGAGCAGGCTTTGGTAGGACATTTCTGCATTAGATCCTGCTGTAGCTACTCATAACCATCTGATTAATCGCAAAATAAATCCTAGAACATTATTTGATATTTCTCATCAGAAGACCTGATGACAGTACAGGTTACTGGTGTCTTTATAAGGGAACAGCAGTATGAGACAAGACTTCACCTCATACAGTGGAACAGTCATCTGATAGAAATTTAAAAAAACAGCCCAGATGAAAATACAAATGGTGAGTAAAAGTACATTTGTTGTAGTGCTGTGAGGGGATTCAGTTTATGTTTGATCAGAATCTTATCCAAAGCACCAATTCAATGAAAACTTCATTGAAACTTTGTGTCACTGTGAGGAAGGAATTTCTCCTTTCTACCTAAGTTACAGCAAGTCTGCAGTTTATTACAATAGTTAGGGGCTACATTTAGTCGAAAGTTTGCTTGTTTGTTTGTTTAATTGAACTGTGGAGGCTGCCCACTAAAGAGTGCTAGCCTGTGTAACTAATTTATCACTGTCTCTGCATTTTCTGTGTATTTCTGCAAAAAAAACAAAAAACCCCCCCAAAAAAATCCTTTTTTTCCCGCCTTTCTCGACTTGTTTAGACCAGTATACAGGCATTGCTGTATTCTGGGCTGTGGTGTAGTTCCTGTGTTGTCCATTACCTTACTTGGATAGAAGGAAGTTTCTTTGCTCACCAGTGGGAGTGGGGAGCCTTGAGCAGCCTACCTGTCCTTGGGGAAAGTGACCTCAGCACAAGAAGCTGTTAGTAATTGGTTGTTTGGGACCATTCCTAGCTCTTTTGTAGTTCACTGCTTAAAATCCGCCTCTGGGCGTTTTTTCTGGCTATACTGCTCAGACAAGCTCCACGTGGGTTTACAGAGTGGTCCTAGCAGCAAGGAACTCTACAAAGCGACTACCTTCTGGATTTAAGTATCTTTGCTTTTTTTCACTGAAAATAGCTTCTGCTGCTTACTTTGAACTAGCCTGAACTGTTTTTTACTGATTACTGCATTTATTTTAAAATCTGCACTTAAAGTTACATTTAGTCGAATTTAGTCGAAAGTTTGCTTGTTTGTTTGTTTAATTGAACTGTGGAGGCTGCCCACTAAAGTGTGCTAGCCTGTGTAACTAATTTATCACTGTCTCTGCATTTTCTGTGTATTTCTGCAAAAAAAAAAAAAAAAAAAAATCCTTGTTTTCCGCCTTTCTCGACTAGTTTAGACCAGTATACAGGCATTGCTGTATTCTGGGCTGTGGTGTAGTTCCTGTGTTGTCCATTACCTTACTTGGATAGAAGGAAGTTTCTTTGCTCACCAGTGGGAGTGGGGAGCCTTGAGCAGCCTACCTGTCCTTGGGGAAGTGACCTCAGCACAAGAAGCTGTTAGTAATTGGTTGTTTGGGACCATTCCTAGCTCTTTTGTAGTTCACTGCTTAAAATCCACCTCTGGGCATTTTTTCTGGCTATACTGCTCAGACAAGCTCCACGTGGGTTTACAGAGTGGTCCTAGCAGCAAGGAACTCAAAAGCGACTACCTTCTGGATTTAAGTATCTTTGCTTTTTTCACTGAAAATAGCTTCTGCTACTTACTTTGAACTAGCCTGAACTGTTTTTTACTGATTACTGCATTTATTTTAAAATCTGCACTTAAAGTTACATTTAGTCGAATTTAGTCGAAAGTTTGCTTGTTTGTTTGTTTAATTGAACTGTGGAGGCTGCCCACTAAAGTGTGCTAGCCTGTGTAACTAATTTATCACTGTCTCTGCATTTTCTGTGTATTTCTGCAAAAAAACAAAAACAAAAATAATCCTTGTTTTCCGCCTTTCTCGACTAGTTTAGACCAGTATACAGGCATTGCTGTATTCTGGGCTGTGGTGTAGTTCCTGTGTTGTCCATTACCTTACTTGGATAGAAGGAAGTTTCTTTGCTCACCAGTGGGAGTGGGGAGCCTTGAGCAGCCTACCTGTCCTTGGGGAAGTGACCTCAGCACAAGAAGCTGTTAGTAATTGGTTGTTTGGGACCATTCCTAGCTCTTTTGTAGTTCACTGCTTAAAATCCACCTCTGGGCATTTTTTCTGGCTATACTGCTCAGACAAGCTCCACGTGGGTTTACAGAGTGGTCCTAGCAGCAAGGAACTCGAAAAGCGACTACCTTCTGGATTTAAGTATCTTTGCTTTTTTTCACTGAAAATAGCTTCTGCTGCTTACTTTGAACTAGCCTGAACTGTTTTTTACTGATTACTGCATTTATTTTAAAATCTGCACTTAAAGTTACATTTAGTCGAATTTAGTCGAAAGTTTGCTTGTTTGTTTGTTTAATTGAACTGTGGAGGCTGCCCACTAAAGTGTGCTAGCCTGTGTAACTAATTTATCACTGTCTCTGCATTTTCTGTGTATTTCTGCAAAAAAAACAAAAAAATAATCCTTGTTTCCCGCCTTTCTCGACTAGTTTAGACCAGTATACAGGCATTGCTGTATTCTGGGCTGTGGTGTAGTTCCTGTGTTGTCCATTACCTTACTTGGATAGAAGGAAGTTTCTTTGCTCACCAGTGGGAGTGGGGAGCCTTGAGCAGCCTACCTGTCCTTGGGGGAAGTGACCTCAGCACAAGAAGCTGTTAGTAATTGGTTGTTTGGGACCATTCCTAGCTCTTTTGTAGTTCACTGCTTAAAATTCACCTCTGGGCATTTCTTTCTGGCTATACTGCTCAGACAAGCTCCACGTGGGTTTACAGAGTGGTCCTAGCAGCAAGGAACTCGAAAAAGTGACTACCTTCTGGATTTAAGTATCTTTGCTTTTTTTTCACTGAAAATAGCTTCTGCTGCTTACTTTGAACTAGCCTGAACTGTTTTTTACTGATTACTGCATTTATTTTAAAATCTGCACTTAAAGTTACATTTAGTCGAATTTAGTCGAAAGTTTGCTTGTTTGTTTGTTTAATTGAACTGTGGAGGCTGCCCACTAAAGTGTGCTAGCCTGTGTAACTAATTTATCACTGTCTCTGCATTTTCTGTGTATTTCTGCAAAAAAAAAACAAAAATCCTTGTTTTTTCGCCTTTCTCGACTAGTTTAGACCAGTATACAGGCATTGCTGTATTCTGGGCTGTGGTGTAGTTCCTGTGTTGTCCATTACCTTACTTGGATAGAAGGAAGTTTCTTTGCTCACCAGTGGGAGTGGGGAGCCTTGAGCAGCCTACCTGTCCTTGGGGGAAGTGACCTCAGCACAAGAAGCTGTTAGTAATTGGTTGTTTGGGACCATTCCTAGCTCTTTTGTAGTTCACTGCTTAAAATCCACCTCTGGGCATTTTTTCTGGCTATACTGCTCAGACAAGCTCCACGTGGGTTTACAAAGTGGTCCTAGCAGCAAGGAACTCGAAAAAGCGACTACCTTCTGGATTTAAGTATCTTTGCTTTTTTTCACTGAAAATAGCTTCTGCTGCTTACTTTGAACTAGCCTGAACTGTTTTTTTACTGATTACTGCATTTATTTTAAAATCTGCACTTAAAGTTACATTTAGTCGAATTTAGTCGAAAGTTTGCTTGTTTGTTTGTTTAATTGAACTGTGGAGGCTGCCCACTAAAGTGTGCTAGCCTGTGTAACTAATTTATCACTGTCTCTGCATTTTCTGTGTATTTCTGCAAAAAAAAAAACAAAAAAAAATCCTTGTTTTCCCACCTTTCTCGACTAGTTTAGACCAGTATACAGGCATTGCTGTATTCTGGGCTGTGGTGTAGTTCCTGTGTTGTCCATTACCTTACTTGGATAGAAGGAAGTTTCTTTGCTCACCAGTGGGAGTGGGGAGCCTTGAGCAGCCTACCTGTCCTTGGGGGAAGTGACCTCAGCACAAGAAGCTGTTAGTAATTGGTTGTCTGGGACCATTCCTAGCTCTTTTGCAGTTCACTGCTTAAAATCCCCCTCTGGGCATTTTTTTCTGGCTATACTGCTCAGACAAGCTCCACGTGGGTTTACAGAGTGGTCCTAGCAGCAAGGAACTCGAAAAAGCGACTACCTTCTGGATTTAAGTATCTTTGCTTTTTTTCACTGAAAATAGCTTCTGTTGCTTACTTTGAACTAGCCTGAACTGTTTTTTTACTGATTACTGCATTTATTTTAAAATCTGCACTTAAAGTTACATTTAGTCGAATTTAGTCGAAAGTTTGCTTGTTTGTTTGTTTAATTGAACTGTGGAGGCTGCCCACTAAAGTGTGCTAGCCTGTGTAACTAATTTATCACTGTCTCTGCATTTTCTGTGTATTTCTGCAAAAAAAAAAAAAACAAAAAAAATCCTTGTTTTCCCACCTTTCTCGACTAGTTTAGACCAGTATACAGGCATTGCTGTATTCTGGGCTGTGGTGTAGTTCCTGTGTTGTCCATTACCTTACTTGGATAGAAGGAAGTTTCTTTGCTCACCAGTGGGAGTGGGGAGCCTTGAGCAGCCTACCTGTCCTTGGGGGAAGTGACCTCAGCACAAGAAGCTGTTAGTAATTGGTTGTTTGGGACCATTCCTAGCTCTTTTGTAGTTCACTGCTTAAAATCCACCTTTGGGCATTTTTTTCTGGCTATACTGCTCGGACAAGCTCCACGTGGGTTTACAGAGTGGTCCTAGCTGCAAGGAACTCGAAAAAGCGACTACCTTCTGGATTTAAGTATCTTTGCTTTTTTTTTCACTGAAAATAGCTTCTGCTGCTTACTTTGAACTAGCCTGAACTGTTTTTTACTGATTACTGCATTTATTTTAAAATCTGCACTTAAAGTTACATTTAGTCGAATTTAGTCGAAAATTTGCTTGTTTGTTTGTTTAATTGAACTGTGGAGGCTGCCCACTAAAGTGTGCTAGCCTGTGTAACTAATTTATCACTGTCTCTGCATTTTCTGTGTATTTCTGCAAAAAAAAACAAAAACCCCCAAAATCCTTGTTTTCCTGCCTTTCTTGACTAGTTTAGACCAGTATACAGGCATTGCTGTATTCTGGGCTGTGGTGTATTTCCTGTGTTGTCCATTACCTTACTTGGATAGAAGGAAGTTTCTTTGCTCACCAGTGGGAGTGGGGAGCCTTGAGCAGCCTACCTGTCATTGGGGGAAGTGACCTCAGCTCAGGAAGCTGTAGTAATTGGTTGTTTGGGACCATTCCTAGCTCTTTTGCAGTTCACTGCTTAAAATCCACCTCTGGGCATTTTTTTCTTTCTGGCTATACTGCTCAGACAAGCTCCACGTGGGTTTACAGGAGTGGTCCTAGCAGCAAGGAACTCGAAAAAGCAACTACCTTCTGGATTTAAGTATCTTTGCTTTTTTCACTGAAAATAGCTTCTGCTGCTTACTTTGAACTAGCCTGAACTGTTTTTTACTGATTACTGCATTTATTTTAAAATCTGCACTTAAAGTTACATTTAGTCGAATTTAGTGAAAGTTTGCTTGTTTGTTTGTTTAATTGAACTGTGGAGGCTGCCCACTAAAGTGTGCTAGCCTGTGTAACTAATTTATCACTGTCTCTGCATTTTCTGTGTATTTCTGCAAAAAAACAAAAACAAAAAATAATCCTTGTTTTCCCGCCTTTCTCGACTAGTTTAGACCAGTATACAGGCATTGCTGTATTCTGGGCTGTGGTGTAGTTCCTGTGTTGTCCATTACCTTACTTGGATAGAAGGAAGTTTCTTTGCTCACCAGTGGGAGTGGGGAGCCTTGAGCAGCCTACCTGTCCTTGGGGGAAGTGACCTCAGCACAAGAAGCTGTTAGTAATTGGTTGTTTGGGACCATTCCTAGCTCTTTTGTAGTTCACTGCTTAAAATCCGCCTCTGGGCATTTTTTCTGGCTATACTGCTCAGACAAGCTCCACGTGGGTTTACAGAGTGGTCCTAGCAACAAGGAACTCGAAAAAGCGACTACCTTCTGGATTTAAGTATCTTTGCTTTTTTTCACTGAAAATAGCTTCTGCTGCTTACTTTGAACTAGCCTGAACTGTTTTTTTACTGATTACTGCATTTATTTTAAAATCTGCACTTAAAGTTACATTTAGTCGAATTTAGTCGGAAGTTTGCTTGTTTGTTTGTTTAATTGAACTGTGGAGGCTGCCCACTAAAGTGTGCTAGCCTGTGTAACTAATTTATCACTGTCTCTGCATTTTCTGTGTATTTCTGCAAAAAAAAACAAAAAAATAATCCTTGTTTTCCCGCCTTTCTCGACTAGTTTAGAACAGTATACAGGCATTGCTGTATTCTGGGATGTGGTGTAGTTCCTGTGTTGTCCATTACCTTACTTGGATAGAAGGAAGTTTCTTTGCTCACCAGTGGGAGTGGGGAGCCTTGAGCAGCCTACCTGTCCTTGGGGGAAGTGACCTCAGCACAAGAAGCTGTTAGTAATTGGTTGTTTGGGACCATTCCTAGGTCTTTTGTAGTTCACTGCTTAAAATCCGCGTTTGCCGCGGCTTTGCTAAGTGCACATAAGCGCAGCGCGGTTAAACAAGGTTAAACTTTTTCTGGCTCCGCCAAGTCTGCTCTTCAATTTTTCCCTTAGAACTGTTCTACTTGCAATCTAAACAGCCTATACTCTATCTGACAAGCTCAGCACTTGCTCCTAAAGCATTTTGTATACAGGTAAAGCACTCTTAAACAAACGAAAGTACTTCATTCACTTAAATTCTGTTGAGTACCCATTTCCTATAGGTCCTTTCTGACTCAGTTACACAGCAATCTTTTCACTATTTCTAGCATGTGAAGGGTCAGTTGCTGGCGTCCTCTCCTGTTCAGCTGGTGAATCTGGGAATCTTGAGGCAATGTTACAATTGCCTCATGTACACAGACAACCCTCTCCTCCTCCCAACAAATACAAATATATGCGAGAGATGCAACTATATAGCCAAACTGGAGGCTGAGCTCTCTAAATTCAGTACTGGCAAGACCAGTCAGGAGGAGAAGGTAACCACGCACACCACAAACCCAGTCTCACATAGAACTATCACAACTGCAAACCAAACACATAAACACACAAAAACATACTCGGAGGCGCTGATTAAAAATCTACCAAAACAACAGAGGCCTCCAAAGCAGACACCCAAGCAACCACCAAGTAGCACATGCAACACATAGTTCACAAAGTCAGTGTGCTAAACAGTCACAGCCCTTAAGGCCAAACAACATGCCAGACACACTTGTAATAGGTGACTCCATAGTCAGGCACACTGACGTCCCGCTCACCAGACTGAACAAGGAGAGGGTCACAGTAAGCTGTCTGTCGGGAGCTAGAATCCGCCACCTAACACAAGCACTCAGGTCACTCCACAGCAAGTACAAATATGACTCAGTCATTGTACATGCCGGTGTGAATGACCTGAGACGTACCTCCCTGGAATATATGAAAAGAGACATAGAGGAGCTCTCTGATTATGTAGCTCAGGCCGGTATGACCCTGACCCTGAGCAGCATTTTACCCTCACCAAAAATGATGCCACAGTACAAACACAAAATGATCAGTTTTAACAATTGGCTTAATTACTGGTGTCATTCTAAGGGGATCCAGTGTCTGTCTGCTTGGGATGACATGCTTGACAAGCCACGCTGCTTCGCAAGGGATGGCTTGCACCTGTCACCCCTGGGCTTCCGGATATTGGCCAAGGCTCTTGCCACCCCCATAGTGCCTTTTTTAGGCAAGGCTCAAATGACAAACCTACCTCCCTAGAAAACACAAGTGGAAAAAAACTAAGGGTAATGCTGCTCAATGCCAGAAGTCTAAACCTCAGGATGCACGCCCTCGAAGCCCTCCTCAGTATGGAGAACATCAATGTCTGTGCAGTGACTGAAACCTGGTTCAAGGCTCCTGAGAACACCCCAGCACTATCAGGTTTTACCTCATATCATGCTTTCCAGCCCCAAAACTTGGACAAAACCACAAAAGGAGGGGGAGTATCCATTTTCATCAAAGATACCCACACCTCCAGGTTAGTGGCAACGCACGAAGCATCGGAGACTATCCAGGTGCAACTAACCATAGGCAAAACTGCCTTACAGTTTGTAGCATGCTACAGACCACCCTCTCAAACTCAGGAACCCCACACAGCCTTCCTGAAGACACTGGAGAGTATGAATGTCTCTCCAAATACCATCATTTTGGGAGACTTCAACTACCCAAACATAGACTGGGAACATTACTCAAGCCCCAACACCCTAGCCCAAAGGTTCCTAGAATTCATAAACTCAAACGCAATGGAACAACTAGTCACCATTTCCACAAGAGGAGACAATATACTAGACCTGATCATCACAAACATGGGGACAAAATGCTCCACACCGGAAGTACATCCCTCTTTGGTAAGATCAGATCATAACTTAATCTCACTGGAAATCCACATCCCGCCCCCACCCCCTGCACAAAAGACCACAGTGAAGAACTTCTCAAAAGCAAACTTCACACTTCTTAAGACTGAAGTGGTATCTTTCAAGGCCCCTGGGCCAGTGGAAACCACAACCCACACTGCTGAATCCTTTGCAAATGCCTTCTATGGGCACCTTCAAGAATGCATGGATCATGCAATCCCAAATAAAGCAAAGACCCATTCCCCCAAAGGCAGGCGCCCGGTCTGGTGGACCCCAGCCATAAACAAACTTTACAACAGGAGGAGGAAGCTACTACATGACAGAGCAAAATCCCTAAAAGGGAAGGCATCTCTGATCAGTACTAGCAAAAAACTACAATCACTCATAAAATCATCCAAGGCCAACTTTGAGAGAAAAATCGCAAAAGACACAAAAGACAATCACAAGGCCTTCTTTAGCTATGTTAGAAACCTGGGTGGAAACTCCCAGATATGCTCAGAGTTAGTCCAAAATGACACAAAATACACTGAACCCACCGACATTCCTAACATTCTGGCAGACAGGTTCAGTGCAAATTCCCCCCCCCCCCCCAAAAGGAGAAATAACTATCCCAGCAGAGTGTAGCCTCCCTAACATCTCAGATGCCCAGGTGAGAGCCGCCCTCTCTAAATCTAAAAACACAGCATCAATGGGACCGGATGGTGTCCCGGGCTGTGTGCTACATGAACTTCAAGAGGAACTAAACCCACACATAAGGCTGCTGTTTAATCTTAGCCTTACTACAGGATATGTACCCAAAAAGTGGCGTACGGCAACAGTGGTCCCACTTCACAAAGGCGGTGCTTCTACGGACCCTGGAAATTACCGCTCCATAAGCTTGACGAGCCTGGTCTGCAAAGCTATGGAGAGGATCATTATGGAACTCATAAACAAAGACATTGGGGACCTACAGACATTGGATCCTACCCAATTTGGCTTTGTCAAGGGCAGATCCTGCCTTTGAACTTGGTCGACTTTTGAAACAGTCACTAAGGCCATTGATGAGGATAAGGCAGTTCACACAGCCTACCTTGACCTTGCAAAAGCCTTTGACATAATACCCCACTCGGGCATCATAGACAAACTCACCAGCTTAAATGTAAACCCATATGTCATAAGATGGGTTGCAAACTGGCTCAAGGACAGAACCCACAGGGTCAGAGTTGCTGGAGCTATGTCAGACTCTAAGCCAGTCACAAGCGGTGTCCCACAGGGCTCAGTCCTGGGACCCCTCTTGTTCGGCATTTATTTTTCCGAGGTACAGGCAAACATAGGAGGATTGTGGCTGACAAAGTTCGCAGATGACTGCAAACTGGGCGCCATAATTGATACTCCAGCGGACACAAACATCCTTCAGAGAGGCCTCATAGAAATGGATAATTGGTGCCAGAGCCATGGCCTTAAGCTGAACGCCAAAAAATGTATAGTTATACCCTTTGGGAAAAACAAGGTACCGACAAATTACCACATAGGCAGAAATCCATTAAGTACGGAAGAGGTAATCAGGGACCTAGGGACCCAGGTTGACAGTAACCTCTCATTTGACACTCACATTGCCAAAGTGGTTAGGAAGACCTTCTATATTGCCCACCTTATCATGAAGGGTTTCACATCTAGATCAAGAGAGGTCATTGTGCCCCTGTACTCTTCTCTTATCAGGCCAATGATTGAGTACAATGCCCCATTTGGAATGTATCTCACCCGACACCTGCAGCAGTTGGAAAGACCCCAAACATTCCTCACCAAGAGGATAAAGGGTCTTAAACATATGTCATATGCTGCCCGACTGAAAAAACTCCAGCTCTATTCAGTCGCATACCGCCTACTCAGAGGTGATCTGTACCTGACGTACAAGGCCATGTCCAATCCTGAATTAATGGACATGCTCCACCTCAGAAAATCCAAATCCATCAGAGCCACGAGAACAAGTGACTTAAACCTCAACACAGAAATAAATAGAACGTGCTGGAGGGACAGATTCATAACCCAGAGGCTCCCTACACTCTGGAACAGAATCCCAGTCCATGTTAGGCAGAGCCCCTCACTGACTCTATTCAAGAGAAATCTCGAAGAGTGGATGGGAGATCGTAGGTTTACCCCGGGGGTCATCTCTGTGTCACTACTAGACAGAGGCATAGTAAACTAAACCCTAAAAGGGCATAGTATTCTCATCCTAAGGGGTGGTGTAAGCCACATACACTCTGGCTAGGCTTATAAATGCTCTAGGGCAGATAGCCTAGTACGAACCTATGAACGAACCTATGAACGAACCTATCTCTGATATATTCAACCACTGATTACCCTTAGAAGACTTGTTGACTACAGTTTTGACTCCTACCTCCCTGAAATGGTTATCAGCTATAGCTGATATAATGTAAACAATCAGATCATCTTTGATCACTAAAAACAAACAGAATCCCAGCACATCTTTGAATATATATAGTCGAAGGGTTGTTTGAAGTATTTATGTATAGAGTGGCTCCAGACTTTTATCCAGTATGGACAGCCTAGTCTGGGACAGAAAAAGTGAAGTGTCTAAACTTGTTTATATGCAGGAAAACTTAAATAGCTTATTCATATACCATTATCACCTGATATTAATTTTGGGAGTTCTAAGATGACATTTTACAGTGCAGGATTCTTATCAGAGTTAAGCTTGTAGTTGCCAGCTTACTTGGTGTAGATGACTATAGACCAGTAACCATGTGAAATGTCGGGACCTGCTAGAACGAGTCCCAAAATATGAAGACTGATTGGCTGAAAAAATGGGCATACATATAATGCCTGAGATGGCCATTTCTTGGAATATTCCCTTTTCTCTGAGGTATGGTGATCTCTGAGTTGGTATATATCAGTCGTCCCTCTACACTTAGAAGACAGGCAGGCGGGAACATTTGTTTAAGATGGTTTATTACATAGAAACACATCAGGATAGAGAGCAGCATCAATAAAGTTAAACAGACTGATTAACAGACAGAGCTTACTCACATGCATGCTTACATCTCAACAGCTAACTACAAAATGGCACTCTGACTTGAACTCAGTACTCAATACACTTGTACATGCTCACAGGAGGTTCTTAAAGAGACATACACACATTGATCTACAGTATATATATATATATGTATAGGTTTTTGGGCGGGGGGTGTAAGGGGACCAAAAGAAGTTTAAATGAGAAGAGAGGTTTTCAATATTCACTATTCTCCTGCAGTTTTGGTCTTTTTTTTTTTACATGTCAGCATTCAGTATTATGAGTCCTGCCTCTGCAGTAGGGATCTCTAAAACTCAAGTGACGATTTCAGTTAGCAGCTAACGAACCCATAGGAGCTAGTTTTCAGGAGGGAAGAGGAGGGATAAGGCTTTGCCTGCCTGCTCCTTTCTTGTGGGGGGATGATATGCAAGTATCACATGCAACTTCTGTAGCTCTGATGGAGAGAGGGGTTCACAAGGACATTTAGGCTGGGTAAATATGGGAGGTGTCATCACCTTAGGAATGGGGATGTTGATATGCCACTCCTTATGGTGCACATTAAAGTGTGCAAAATATACACCAGCATATAAAATGGAGGCGAGGATAATACCATCATAAAAATTAGGTCTGTGTTGTTAAAAGGAAAACCACCTGCATCATTGAAAATTTCATCCAGTACTAACCCACCAAAAGAAATAAAAATGCTGAATTCACTAAAATATCAAACTCCCACTTGAAACTACCCCAAACATCCTTAGTTACATATTTCTCCACACAACCCAATCCTACTAAACTACACAGCCTTCCCAGAATGCGAAGTCTAAGCATAAAACTCCCTTCCTGATCCCTAAATCTAAACTCACCAAGCACTTCCTAAATGTGAACTTCCTGATCATTATATAACCCTGTCTCCCTCCTGCCCCCAAAACCTCAACTCCCTTTTCCTTAAACTTAAATCCCCTTCCCAGTGTGAGTGACAAATACCCATTCAGTTACACTGTTAACTAATAGCAACAGAATGTTGTCAAACACACAGTGTGACCACCAATGAAGCAGCAATCAAACTAATACAGTCTGACAAGGTGCTGCAAAACTTAGTTTCAATATAGTCTGCTTGAAAGAAATGACAAGAGACTAGTTAATCCACTTAATGTGTGCAGGTGTGGCCGTTCCTCAGCCCTTACAGCACCTCCCATTGTCACTCAGTTCACCAGTATCGGGAGATTGGGTACTCTGACCAGTAGGGTTACACCCAGATCCAGAGGTTAAATGCAGACTGAGGTTGAGTGGGAGTGAAGAAGGATTTTATTGTACTTCAGAGTGTGTGTATGTGTGTGTGTGTGTGTGTGTGTGTGTGTGTGTGTGTGTGTGTGTGTGTGTGTGTGTGTGTGTGTGTGTGTGTGGTGCATGCATGCGTACACGAGTGTGTGTTTCTGTAGCTCACAGACAGAAATTTAGAAAGAAATCCACAGTTAAAAAACAGAGTTAAGGTTACAGTTCATGCATGAAGTAATTTTGGTACTCTGACTGCCGAGTTGATGATGGAATGCTAGGCTGGAAGGGTAGGAATAAGTCATGGGTATATTACTTTTAGGTTAGGTCCCCTTTGCAGTTGCAGCTCCAGATTAGCCCAAAATCTTGTTTGACTCAGCCGACTGACACCTTTTTGAGGTAGTGTTTGTGGGTTGTCTTAAAGGACCAGGAAAAGAGTACCAAGCTGTTGAGACTACTGATATAGTTAATTTGTTTAAATTGTTTGATGTTTTATTGTACCAGTTGTTGAACATTTTTTTTATTCTGTGAATGGCATAGAAACAGAATTTGAAGTACAATGTCTGGAGCCTGTCTAATGACTATAAACTCTTTAGAGAGCTTTACCGGCACTGGGAAGCAAGCATGTATAACATAAAATTCTTGTTTTTGTGTTTTAGGTATCCATACTTTACAGCATAAGCTTGGCTGTTCTTTGAATGATGACACCACCAGGATCAGCAATGCATTTTTTCAGTTAGGTTATGATGGACAGGACTTCATCTCATTTGATAAAGAGACTCTGACTTGGACTGCAGCAACACCATTAGCTAAACTTGTTAAAAATGAATGGGATTCTGGCATAGCCTTCAATATAGAGATGCATGGTTATTTGGAGAAGGGGTGCATTGAAATGCTTCAGAAATATATTAAATATACTCAAACGCATGTGGGAAGAAAAGGTAACTTTGAACAGTAGAATTATTTATGCTTTCATTATATTATTACATGTTACTCAGATGAACCCAGTGAGTTTTATTAAATGCTTGCTTTCTAAAACTGTTTTTATAGACATAGAAATGAACTAGTGCAATGTAATGGTAGCAATCAGCAATTAGTTAGCTACAGACAGTTAAGTACCAGATGAAACAAGGTGTAGGAACAGAATGCATATACATAAGGAATTGAACGGATGGCAGCACTAAAGAGCATATTTTTAAAAGTAATTTTCATATGTTTCTACTAGATACATTCATACCTCTTACTCAAATGCAATTTATAGGTTACTGTATATCTCGAATAATTGTTTGGAGAATTAAGATGTGACTTATGTCATCAGTATAAACAGCAATCTGCAGTAACCCATAATTTTCCACAATATAGTTGTTAAATATTTTTCTCTTGTTAGTGTTTATCCACATAGCTCCAGTTTATTAATCAAAATACTTATGGAAGTCCTCTGGAGTGTTACTTTCTTATTTATTTGTTGTTACGAAATTTGATCCTTTACAGACCCTTTTCAATTATGACCCGAGTCACGAGGTCAAGGGTTAACAAAATATAGTAGTGAAATGTGGGGGAGTGAACATTGTTGAGCAGCTATTAAAATAGAAAATGTAAAATGTGAGCACTCAGGAAGCAAACACCCAGTAGGCAGAAAAAAATCCATTTAAATGAAACACATTTTAAGCTTTTTTCAAAAGGTTTCAAATTTGTTCCCCGTAAGAAGGCTGACATTAGTAAAGGTTTGATTGATTTAAAACTATTTTTAAGAAAGAAAAATTTAAAGTTGTTTTTTTTCGAGGACAGGAAAATCCATTAAGAAATAGTACAGTGCTTAGAAGAGAAATTGCTTTTAATCCCTCTTCTATCCCCAGTTAAGGAATTTTGAAGTCTTTTCAGAGAATGAACTGAGGGTGGGGATTGAAAAGAACAGAGAGTAACATCGAACCTTTCAAGAGAGGAAGGTGCACTTTTTCAAGAACTTAAACATAATAAACTTTTAAGAATTATGAAACCTGATAAAGGGCGAGGCAATGTTTTTATGGACAGTATACTTTTTGAAGCGAAAATGATGGAGCTATTGAATGATGGGACTAGATATGTTAGAGTGTATCTAAATGAGGTTAATATTGCCAAGTAAAAAGATTTCTGTAATTTTAAATGATTTATTATTGGAAGCAACAATTGACATGGATACATATACATTTTTGCATTTAGAAAAAAAATAGAGTTCTGTTCAATTTCAGAATTCCTAAGGTTCATAAAAATATTCAGGATCCCCCTTTGCACACCATAATCTCGTCAGAAGGTTCTGTGACTGCTCCTTTAGCAAAATTTCTTGATTATAAGTTGAAGGACATGTCCTTGATGGGGGCTAGTGTTTTAAAAAAATTGTGGGACATGTTGAGAAACATTAAACCAGAGTTGTATAGTGACAGGATCATTTTCGTTACCATTGATGTGGTTGATTTGTTCTCCTCAATACCACACACAGAGGGGATGTGTTGGTTTGAGGAGGCTTTAGTTGAATATGTTAAATACAGTGGCAGTGTGTTCCGTACAGTTTTGACCCTTGTGGAGGTGGTCCTGAAGAATTATTTTATTTTTTATGAAGGGGGGGTTCAGCAACTACAAGGTGTAGCAATGGGGGCCAGTTGTGCCCCCACATACACCAATATAATTTTGTCTTTTTGGGAAAAGAAATATATTTTTGATTCTGAATTTGCTGAATGTTGGAATTTTTACTGTCATTTTCTGGATGACATTTGTATCTTTTGGTTAGATACAGAGGAAAGATTTCCTGAGTTTTTCAATTATATTTCAGGAACTACCCCATTCCTTAAGTGTACTTATAAGGTTGAGTATGAACAAATGAACTATTTGGACATTACAATTAGTAAGGATGAAGGTAATTTTGTTTCTAAGGTACACAGGAAGGAGACATTCTCCAGTTCATATCTTTACTATACTAGCACCCTCCTCCTCCTCCACTAGCTTAATAAAAGATGTTGAGCTTGAAGTATTGGAGGAAAGGAAAGGTAGATTTGTCCGCATTTTAGGGGCTGTGACACCCTTATTTGCGATTAGTGATCTGTGAGAAGATCTGCAATTAAATAGCATGGATGAAGCTTTTGTTGTAGATTTTAGTGGGGACTCAGGGGTAATAAGGGGTATCCTTGAGAAGGAATGGAACGGGTTTAAGAATATTTCTGATTTTGGAGGGATTTTTGATGAGCCTTTTAAATTAATTTATAGGAAAGGATGGAACATTAAGAACATTTTAGAAAATAGTATGAGTAAAGGGTTAAGTAAAGAAGTAAAGGTGGGTACTGTTAAGTGTGGTCACTGCTCCCAGTGTTCTTTCATTCACAAAGTGGGTAAATCTTTTTATTTAGCTTGTAGGGATAAATTGATTTGTAGTTTTTTTGCAAATTGTAATATAAGTGGTCTTGTATATCTTGAAAAAAGTTGCAGAAGCACCAAAGCCCAATGAACTTCTTCTTAAAAGTCTTAAAAGTCTAATGGTAAAAAATACTTCTCCGTTGATAAAGAATAATCCTTTAATGCGAAGCAACAGTTTAAAAATACACGGCAGGTAAAACACTTGCTAGTAGTAAAATCCAAAGTAAAACAAAGAATGAATCAAGCGCTTTCACCCGTTCCTATGACGGGCTTTTTCAAGATGAACTACTAACATTTCTTTGCTTGCTTAAATACAATGCTGGAAACACAGTTATTCAATTAGAAAAGTTGTAACACTCCAATTAAGTCATTTGTAGAGTAGTACTTCATTAATGCTTAAAGGAGAGTCGCTGCTAAACGTATTCAGTTCACATAAATATTCGTCAAACAGTTTTTTTAAAATACTTTTACCATAGTGCATCCTATTCACTGTTATTTGTACTTGTCTGTCAGTGATGTTGTGTGAAACATTGTACTAAAACTACCAATTTATTGCCTTAGTTACTAATAAGGTTCTTCAACTAGTGCTTGTTTAAAACTAAACCGAAAAACCAAATGTTAGGTCTTGTATAAATCTAAATTCTTTTGGTCCTTATTTTGCTCTCTATGTATTTTGTTACCCATAATTATAAAAAATCTATTAATGTATTGGGTATTTCGTTCTCTACAGTTATCGTGTGTGATACTGTATTCACGATCGCTGACCACCTAATATTTATTCTTGCGTGGTGTAATCATTGAAAGAATGTAATGTGTTTTTAGATGTTGGTTAGATCAAATGTAAGTTATTATTCCTTAGCATTATCATTGCTCGAACTTCATAGAATAAATATAAATTTTAAATTAGCAATTCATACTCTGTCAGACCTTTAATTATTCATCTTAAAGGGAAGACAGATGTCAAGTCTAATGTTATTAAATTAAAGTAACGCTTCAGTATTATAATATTATTTTAGCAGTAAGCAACCTTTGCTTAAAATCTATTAAAACTTGTGCTAAAAATATCTAAAAAGTGTCCATTAAATACAATATTATTTATGTGTCTATAAACATGCACGTAGGTATAACTATGTAACAATCTTATTATATTAATTAAATAATTAAATTCCAACTACATTAAATACATTGTTATTGATTGACACTAAAATAAATAAATAAATATATAACTATATAAATATGTATAAATATATATAAATGAATATATGATTATATAAATATATAAATGTGTAAATATATATATATATTAAATATCCATTAAATACCTTAAAAAATGTACTTATATTTGAACTAAACATAAACATTTAAAATGTAAACTGTGGGTATTTTCTACTACATATAACATTTTGTCAATAAATTATTATTTCGTTTAAACTTATTATTTCGTCAAAAATTGTTATTTCATTTAAAATTAATTAGGAATGAGTCTATGACTAAATGATTAATATCAGATGAAAAAATGTTATGAACACTTTCAAAATGAATGTTAAAGTGTACTCTTAATCAGTAAAAAATTATTAGTGCAAAAATATTTAATCCTAAAGTGCACCTAGCATATTAATTAAATTAGTCATAATTTTGCCCTTCTTAATTTAAGGAGGCTTGAAATACTAATAGCTTCATTGAGTCCTGGGAATTTTGATGCATTTAATCTAAGTTGCCAATTCAACTCTTTAAATTCAATAGTAGCTTCCCAGTCTCCGCCTCTGGGATTAAGAGGAACCTGCTCAATAACCATAAATTTTAATGTCATGTTGGGGCATTTGGTGAGATGTTTGACAAAGGCATTCGTTTCTTTCTTTTTCCGAATGTCATACATATGCTCGTAAATTCTCTTACGTAGTGTTCTTTCTGATTTGCCTATGTAAAAACTGTCACATTCCTGACAAATTCCTAGGTAAATTATACCTTTAGACCCACAGTTGTAGTAACATGTTGGTTTTAAAGAAAATTTTCTTGATTTAATATAATAACCATTGCTTTCAAGAATGTAAGAACATTGTTTGCAGCTGTTACATTTGTATGTTCCAATCCTACCACCTTTATTACCAGATTGTATTGGTGGTTGATTTTCAAACATATTTTTCAAATTAGCATTCCTTGCATTTACAAACATCGGTCTTTCTAGCACCCATTTTTTTGTCTCTTCGTTTGTAGTCAAAATGGGCCAGTATTTGTTAACCATTTTCTTTAATTGTTCAGTTTCATTGTTAAAAGTACAACTAAAAATAGTTTGAAAAGAAGGGGAATTCATTTTAACTTCAGGTGTGGGGTTTACTAACACTGGTGGTTCCAACACTTTGCCTAATAGTGGACTGTGTATGCCTGTTCTTCGTTCTAAAACTTCTTGATACATTTTCTCTATTAATGTCAATGGGTAACCTCTCTCAGAGAAGAGTTTTCTTAGCACTTGGGCTTCGACAAAAAATTTTTCATCTGTATTACACATTCTTGAAGCCCTGATGAATTGACCTTTAACAATGCCCTTCTTCTGTGAAAAAGAATGGGCACTACTAAAATGGAGATATGTATTGGAGAAGGTTGGTTTTCTATATAGAGAAGATTCAAAAGTTTGTAATTCTGTGTTTTTAACTAGCAATACATCTAAATAATTCATGTGTGTGTCACTAACATTGGATGTAAATTTTAGAAAACTTGTGGTCTCATTTATATATAATAAAAATGTTTCTAAACTTGTTTTACTACCTTTCCATAAAATACATATATCATCTAGGTATCTTCTATAGTGTAAAATATTATTCTCCCATTGTGTTCCAAAAATATATTCATTTTCCCAGTGACACAGAACTAAATTTGCATATGCTGAGGCACATGGTGATCCCATAGCAACCCCTTTGTTTTGCTTGAAAAACTCCCCATTAAAATAAATGAAATTGTTCTTTAAAATAATCACCATAAAATCAGTTAATAAATTTGTAATATTATTGTTAAAATTTGAAAGTTTAATCAATATTTGGTTGAACCATTGTGTTCCAATATCGTGTGGAATGCTACCCCATTCCTTAAGTGTACTTATAAGGTTGAGTATGAACAAATGAACTATTTGGACATTACAATTAGTAAGGATGAAGGTAATTTTGTTTCTAAGGTACACAGGAAGGAGACATTCTCCAGTTCATATCTTTACTATACTAGCACCCTCCTCCTCCTCCACTAGCTTAATAAAAGATGTTGAGCTTGAAGTATTGGGGGAAAGGAAAGGTAGATTTGTCCGCATTTTAGGGGCTGTGACACCCTTATTTGCGATTAGTGATCTGTGAGAAGATCTGCAATTAAATAGCATGGATGAAGCTTTTGTTGTAGATTTTAGTGGGGACTCAGGGGTAATAAGGGGTATCCTTGAGAAGGAATGGAACGGGTTTAAGAATATTTCTGATTTTGGAGGGATTTTTGATGAGCCTTTTAAATTAATTTATAGGAAAGGATGGAACATTAAGAACATTTTAGAAAATAGTACGAGTAAAGGGTTAAGTAAAGAAGTAAAGGTGGGTACTGTTAAGTGTGGTCACTGCTCCCAGTGTTCTTTCATTCACAAAGTGGGTAAATCTTTTTATTTAGCTTGTAGGGATAAATTGATTTGTAGTTTTTTTGCAAATTGTAATATAAGTGGTCTTGTATATCTTGCACAATGTGAAAAATGTTTTTTTTTCTATGTAGGCAAAACTGAAAGAAAATTAAAAACTAGGGTATATGAACATGACTATGACATAAAGAATAAATGAACTAATAATGCTTTATATAAACACAAGCTAGTATGTCCAGATGCTTGTTTTCACTTTTTTTGTTTCAGAAGTTGTGCCAAAGGACATTAGGGGGTCCCATGGGAGACAAGATTGGAGTATAGAGAATTATTCTGGCAGTTATCTCTTGAAGCTACAAAATTGCCAGGTTTAAATGAAGCTGTCTCCCTGGCCCATTTTAAAGCTTAGATCAGCAAAGTTATAGCATGATATTTCCATTCAGCCCACCTGATGGCGATATTATGACCATTGAACTGCTTGTATAATGTATTAATTTATGTTTTTTTACTAGCATTTTATATTTATTATATTCTTAATATATTTTGCATTAATGAAACAAATTGTATGCATTTAGAACTTCTTATTTATACTTTTAGATATGGAAAACAACAGTTTTTAAGGAATTGTGTATATATTGCACATTTTGAATCTGTTGTTATCTGATTGGTTGCTTTATATTGCTGGTGGTATAAATAGGACTGAAGTTAAGAGGTATACATTCATCTGATGTAGTCATTATTTTGACGAAAACACATTTTAAACTGTTGAGCATTTATGTGTGTTTTGCTGCTGTGGATCGTTTTATTGGAGTGCTTATTAAACGGATTTTGTTCTGCCTACTGGCTGTTTGCTTCCTGAGTGCTCACATTTTACATTTTCTTGGTTATTTTGTTTTGAGCACTTATTCCTTCCTTTCAGCTATTAAAATAACATGCTTTTTTGGAGGAAGAAGAAAACTATAGTACCTGAGAAAACACAGGCAGAAACAAGGACATGCAGATTTTATACACTCAGTAACCAGAGATCAGAATTGTAACCCAACATACCTCACAAGCTCTTATTTCAATAATGAGGGACAGAGCTAAAGAAAAATGGTAATGGGCAGGGGCAGAGGCTCAAAAGTAGTGACTGATTTTAAATATTGCCTTTATATACTTAGAAAGTAGCCAGAACAAGTTTTGCATTAGCACGTTTTCTGAAGGATATGAAGTCTGAAACTCATATAGTTGTCATTATTTAGTGACTGTAATTTCAATTTATTTATTTATTTTAAGTTTTTAGATTTGTTAGTTAGGTAAGCCCACAAGACACAAGCAGTCCTTTCCAAGGTGACTCAGAAGAATTGTCTGGAAAAGTGATATTTTAAATGATTTGCCAGGAACAGACCAAAAATATGAGGCTAAATCAGGGACATTCTGTAATATTGTCGAGAGTTGAGAGTTGGAGATATGAGACATAATATTAACTGTGATTTCTGTTTAACTTTTGAAATTAATTCTGCATTTCTGCCATTTTTTCATTTGTTCGAACGTGTTTGTAGATCTTCTTTTTGTCACCTCACTAGTGATAAATTATACTGCCCTACCACCCAACTGATTAAATAATATTTCTTTATTAATTTTTTCCTTCGTCCACCTCCACTGATCCTCTGCCATTCTACCCTTGACCCCCGCTATCTGACCATTATTGTACCCCCACACAGCTTTTTATGAGGGATACAAGGACTGGACAGTGAAGAGGTGATGCCTTCTGATCTGCAGATGGTAGAAGAATTTTCTGTGCAACTTTTGCAGCCCCCTGGCGCCAGAAGTGCTATGTGTCAAATGGAGAAGGCATGTGAGGGTTTTGACTTACTTGCTAACACTTGAAACTATTGCCAGGTGCCCTACTTATGTACATGCCTGCTGTGTGGACCAACTGTGTGTACCAACTGACAGCCACCAGGTGGTAGTTAAGTGATGACACAGCCAGCGTCCTTCTCTAGAAGACGAGAACATGTTGTTAGATTCCCGATACTCCCCACCCAGACAATCAGTTCTGACCTGGAGTGTTGGTTAAACCTGGGCTGCTGGCAGGACAGGCAGCATTCTGCCTCTGTGTTACAGTACTGATTTCTTCTCCTTTCTCAGTTTTACACTGCTTACTCTGCTTTCATAATATCGTGCAGTCAGAATCAGATTATGTTTCCACTTCTCCCCAAATATGTACGTTCCTAGTACACAGAGTCTTCTCTCATTCATATGTACATACATATACAGATGCACAAACACACACACACACACACACACACACACACACACACACACACACACACACACACACACACACACACACACTCACAAACCACATATGCATGTGGTTGAAAAGCTGTAAGGTCAACATCTGATTTGTCGAAACACTTTGTTCAACAGAACAGATGGTTGACAGATGTGTGAGACTGCACATTTCCCTGGAGTTTGGAAATATACCCTTTCCATAATAATGTGCAATCTTGGAGTCTGTATAGATAATTAGGAGAGGGGGTAGGTGGTGCAGTCCCTCACATGGGAGATAGCAGTGCATTATTTTTGATTCTGTACACCCCCCCCCCCCATTATGTCACACTTGAGGCACTAATTATGTGCAACTGGGACCAACAGAAACATTTTTGCTTTAATACTCTGTCTTGACGGTTTGGGAAATCCAATGTTAGGGCTGATTTTTTTAAGAGAATTTGAGATGTAGGGCCTTAACTCAGTTTTACATGCTGGGATACATCAGAAGTGGATCTTTTTTTTACTTTGCGAAATGCAGAATATTCTTACGTTTGTCAGCTCAATCCAAACTCCCAATAATTCATTATAGACTCATTCATCTTTCACTGTGGAGAAAATCCCTTCTTTACTTTTCAGACTTTCAAAGGGCAATGGGAAAACAAATTAAAACAGTCCCCAAATGATTTTCATGGCAATCCTACACTCATGAAGTACTGATCTTCCCTTCTGATCTCCTTAGCAGGGCACTCTCTAATCTCTACTCCATTTCAACAGAACTTGCTTACATTAGACAAGAGCAGAATTTTACACCTTATTCTTAAAACCCATCATCTTCATGCTTGGTTTGTTTTGTCATAGTAAAGTCTAAAATTTCTTTAATATGTAAAGGACATATTCTGGTGTTTGCCAAGAAACATTTCTACAAGGAATATCTGCTTGACAGACAGGAATTACTTTAGCCTGAGCAACAATTGCATTTCATTATTTCCCGTGTGATTTTTGCATGTATTATGCTTGTGTGGGTACACCTGACTGCAGTTCTCAGATTCTACTTTGGTTTAAATGATCTTTCCTTTGCTAGAGAAGAAAACATTATAATTTACTTTTGAGTATTTTGGGTTGCAAACAACATTCAGAGTTCTGGTCATCCTGTGGGATCTGAACTTTACTATAAAAAAATAACTTTACCTCTCTTTTAGCTGTAAGCAGGTTATGATTTAAAGTAGCTGCCTTTGAAGATATATATATATATATATATATATATATATATGTATATATGTGTATATATATATATATATATATATATATATATATATATATATATATATATATATATATATATGGGTCCACTACGGAAGACCGAACGCCCATATTACCGATGCTCGGAATCCCGAGTCCAGAACACAGAAAGACCAGATTATCGCAAGACCAGAAGCGCAAATTTCATAATCCCGATGTTCGGATATTTTGAGTTAGCGCTTCTGGTGTTGCAGTTCAGGTAAGTATGTGTGTGTAAGTGTGTTTGTGAGGGGCTTTAGTGTGCGTTCTGACTGTGGTGTGTGTGTGAGGGACTGTAATGTGTGGGTGTGAGTTTGTCTTGTGTGTGTGTTTGTGCGATCTCTGAGTTAGAATATTAAAGTGGGGGGGGGGTGGGCAAAGCCCCCCACATGGGAGGGGGGTGCAGGGGGGCTTGCTCCCCTGCTTAAATATAGTGTAAGTTAATCGTTTGATTGTGAGGGGAAGCTGTGTGTCTGTGTATGTGTGTACTGTATGTGTTACAAACGTTCGCGATTTTGAATTTCGCACTTGTGGTCCGTCGGTCTTGTAGTCTTTCGGGTATTTGGTGTCAGGTGTATGGGTGTCGGTATTGTGGGTTTTCGGTAATGTGTAGTGAACCCATATATATATATATATATATATATATATATATATATATATGTGTGTGTGTGTGTGTGTATGTGTGTGTGTTCTTGGTAGCTATTACATCTCAGAAATAATTTCAAAACTACGACTTATTTTATTAGAGAAACCATTTAATGGTTTTCACATAGATTGTTGCTGTGTCCATTACAACAAATCTTAAAGTCATTTTAAAAAGGCATCACTTATTATTATTTTAACATGTCCTAAAGTAAATACTAAAGTGGCATCTATTTATATTATTCTTTTTCACTTTATTTTCATCACTGCAAAATGTCTAAATGGGTGAGGCTGGTGCAGTGAAATTCTGAAAAAGGCTCCAAAAGAGAACTCATTATAATGTTATTTATTTGTAAAGACAAAAATCACTAAAAAAATGATTGCATAATTTATAATTACAAAGGATTACAGCCAGAATTATTATAGGAAATATTAGTAGTTTTTACTTATTTTTTATTTCAGTTGGTTTGCTGAGATAGAACAGTTTGCATTTCACTTCAACATAGGATAGATAATCACGTGAACCAATAGTTTATCATGAGTTGTGCAGAGTTTGCATGTCCTCTGTATGATCACATTTTCTTTTTTTTTTAGTGAGTACTTCAGTTCCCCCCCAAATATCAGAGATTTGCCATCAGAGATCTATAGATCCTCCCACTTGAATATAGGCGGTACATGCGTTCATGTACTTCTGCGCACACATAGGTATGTACGCAAGCATGTGTGCACTATACGATAGGTTGTCACCCTGGCCTGGATTAGTTTCTCCAGCAAAGGAATCTGACCTTTTGGACAATATATCCATCCCCAATGGGAATTCACAGTAAGTAATGAATTTTCAGCTACTATTGCATGCCAGGTGTTCAGGAAATTTACTTACTCCCTGTTGGTTTCACAATAACTAATAAATTAACTTTAAAATAAATATATAAATAAATATATTTTCAAGATGTGCAAGAACAAATACACCAGACCTACCACACAAAATGCATCTAATACATTTTGTTGTTGTTGCTGCTACAAGGGGCAGTCCTTCTGGCAACCACCAGTGTGACTTTATGCCCACACTTTTACAGGGCAATCCTGTAGAATAGAAAATACTCTACAAGAAAAATAAAATGATAAAAATGATAACTGAATAAAGTATGAGCTGGCATCTACTTCGTTTAATAGGAAATTCTTATGGGAAAAAATGATACTTTGGGAAAACTATGCTGGAAAGTGGATGGTTGGCCATCTGCTTGTAACCACATATAGGATAATCATATATAATGTATAAAGTAAGTGCATAGTAGAAACAATGTTTATGCAAATAAATCAAAATTACAAAGTACAAACCAAAATGATATAACTAGCAGAATTTGTTGACAATGTGCAAAAGTAAAAAGGAGGCTAAACACAAAATGTGTTTTTTGCATAATTAATGCAAGTACTTTAACAATGTCTGGCACATGGTCACATACTCATGAAAAAAGGCAGTGAAATCCATGAAGAACTGATCTGGTATCCCACCTTGTAGCCTCAACTGTATTCAGGACAAAAAAAAAAGATTAGGAATAAAGATAACTGTTCAAAATGTCAGATTCTGACCACAGTTAACTTAGCAAAACTTAGCAAAAATAAATAAAGATCTCTTTTCAGTGGAAAAAAATCCAGTTAAGGGGTTAAGCAGATCTTTATTCAATGATGGGCAAACATTCTTGTCATTCTAAACTCACAATTACAGCTTAAACAACATCCTTCCAGGGGGCAGTACCAGATCTGTCTAGGTAGAGATGGAAAAATTAAGCTATCATTTGTATAGTCAGTGGAAAGGGACTGTACCTGCTGTGTCCATGTTACCCAGAAGGTACAAAGTCTGTCTATGTTACCCAGAAGACACAAAGTCTTATATCATTTTACATTGTAATAGTGTTAGGTATCAATCATCAACAGTATATCACAGAAGTATTATGCAATGATTGACCATTAATATTAAAAAATGAGCATGTTGATTGGACAGCCCAACCAGCATGCCCATTGTAAATCGAACATACACCAATAGAAAAAAGTCCAATTGCTAAAGTACCATTGAGTGGACAGACTTTTTTTTTTCTATTGGTATATGGTATACAAGTATTAGTCTGAAGGAAAGAGTTTGAAACTGAAAAGCATGTCATTATTTAGTGACTTTTGTTCCTCATAAAATTTGTGGTTTTCCAACAAATCACTGAGGAACAATGTCACTAAATAATGACACGCATTTCAATTTCAGACTTTCTTTCCTTCAGACAATGCACAATTTATCTAAGGTATCCAGAGGTTACAGTTTTCTTTCTTTAAAAAATAGCAAAGGAGATCATCCTTTTTCTGTTGCTTGCTTTCTAAAGCACTGATGTATTGTATAAGTGTGGGAATGTGAGTCCCGTATGCATGCGCAATACATCAGCAAAAGGTAGAATCCAGAAACAACATGGAAGAACACCACGGTGCTGTTATGCAAAGACATTATTTAAGAAAAGTAAGTAATATTTCTTTTAAATTATGTCATTGTATAATAGCAATAACGCATGGCTGGGTGTGGGTAATGCTGATTTACCCATGGTTGGCTTTATTTGGTAACTCAGGCTTTGCCCTCGTGACAACACCATGACAACTGTGGGTAAACCCAGTATTACCCACACCCAGCCATGGGAAATTGCTATAATAAAATTACGGAAGTTTACAAAAGGTCTCAAGTTCATAGTTTCATGGGTAAGCACTAGGCTAGCTGCCTGTTTGGGTCATTTTAAGCTTAGCCATTTTCTCTTTTTGTCCTCAAAATAACCTATCCCTTTTGGTTATAGATTAGCCTTAACTATCCCATGGTTGATAATTATGCATTAGCACTAATATGAATAACTAGGATCATAACAGAAATATTGTTTTAGACACTTATATTAAATTATCATTTAAGACATAGGCCAACATACATTAACAGAAAAGAAAACAAACAATTTTAACATTTACATTAAAATACAACACATATCACATATATTTTCTTTGCTGCTATCATCAGTCCAACATTACAAAAAACTGCTGAATTCCTGACGTCTCTTAAACCTCACTCGTCCTGAACATTATTATGCATGTATTCTTTCCACAGTTTTCATTTACTTCTATATAGTCTGCTTCTTTCCTTTTTTGAAGATTCCTCATCCAGTTATGTTATCTTTTTTATAATAGTCAATACCACAAATACAGTTGGTGTAGACTTTGATTTCCATTTTTTAGTAATTATTTTTTGGCAGCCAAAGGCCTTACTATGTCTAGGCAATTCAGATCCTGTATCCCAGCTCAAGAGAGTCACTGCCTTAATTACAGCCATGTGCTCACCAAGTATTTCTGATAGAGTTCTCTGTAAAGAATTTTTAAAATCTGCCAACTCATTTCACTCCCAAAACACATGCTTCCAGTTGTCTATTTCTTCTCCATCACACCTCCAACATTTGATGTCTACAAGAGGAAAAATTCTATGAAGTCTGCTTGGGGTATAAAAATACTTAGATAAACACTTCCAAGCAAAGATCCTAAGCCTTCTGGACTTGGTTCCATGCTTGGGAGCCATACATCTTCCCATTGTTTTCTTGTAAATAGCTTTTCCAGTCTCTCTTCCCAATCTTTTCTAACCTCCTGTGATTGATTCTTACAGTTGTCATGCAATATTGTATATTCCTTACTAATTATCCCTTTTTAACAGCTGCTTCTGTTCTAGAGTCATCTAAAAAATATAGCAGAGCAGGTCTTTCACTTAAAATCCCTTTCTGTTTGCCTGTACTCTGAGATCAAACCCTGGTAGGGCAGGCAGTCTGCAGACTGCAGTCCAAATGTCTTATTGGCCTCATCCCACTGTATTACCTTTCCTGCTTTTGTTATTTGCTCTCAATGTCTTTATTCCTTTGACAGGTTTTCCAGTAAATTCCAACCCCCTCTTCTCTGTTTTCTGTTCCTCTACTTGCAATCATCCCTACTGGCAAAATCCTTCTCCATTTTTGTATTGGCTTAATTATTATAATAATTTCTACTTTATGAATATAATATTCTGTATGGTTATTATTCTCCTTGAGGACCTGCATCCAAAATCCCACACTCTTGCTCTTTCTCTGAACATACTATAGATAATTTGAGGAAACCTATACACAGGATAAAGCATTTCGGAGTTGCCTCTGTCCATTAGTAGTACAAAGGGCAGTCCTGGGGTAAATTTTCTGTTTCCCGTCCATAGATTTAAGTTGTACTTGAATATGGGCAGGGATAAACTTTTTATGTGGATGGGGTGTCTATTCCAGAAAAGTGTTATCCTCTGTGAGATATACCTGTCCCTCCAAAGCATTCTGTTGATGTTGCAGAAGAGGTTTAAATCCCTAGACTGGTATTTCTGATGCCATTTGACTTGCTGATGTGCAGTAAATCCATCAGTAATGTGTCAGAGGATGCTTTGTATGCCAGACACATGTTATGTCTTAGCAGTGTGTAGGATACCAAGTATAGTGACAGGGCTTTGAGTCAGAGGAAGTTGAGGAAGCCTATGGGTGAAAGCATTTCCAAATGTTTATTTTGGTGGAAATAAGATGGTGGTTTGTCACTTTTTTTCATGTACTGTTGATGAGAAGTACCTAACAAAGTTAAAATGTGAAATGATACAAAACTCTGTAACATGGCAACACCAGGTACAACCCCTTTCCATTGGCAATACAAACGGTGGTGTAATGTTTCCACCAACCAAACATCTCTATCTAGGCAGACCTGGTACCTCCCCATGGGATGATACTATTTAAGCTGTTCAGTTGTCAATTTGGAATCAGACAAAAACATGTCCATTGTTGAATAAACAATTATTTCTTCCTCAGAAAAGAGAACTTTATTAATTTGTGCTAAGTTTCGCTACGTTAGCTGTGGTCAGGACCCAGCATACTAAATAGTTATCCTTATTCCTAATATTCATGACAAAAAGAGGCTAGACTTTAGTGGCAGCATAAAAGAAGACAGAAAACAGAAGCAGATTAACAAAGGACAAACATTATTGAGGTTAGACCAATTCTGCAAAGGATTTGCAATGCTGAAAAAAAAAAGACATGCCGGAAGTGTAAAAAAGGTGCAGGTATTACAAAAAATATTTATGGGTATCATTTAGGGTAGTTGTCGGTAACAAATGAAACCAATTATTACCCTTACAATAATGGTTTCTGCCATGTTGCCCAGAAAAGTTAGTGAACAAAACAGGTTTATAAACAGTAGCGCTCTCAGTAAATGAAGAGTTCCGCAACAAAACTTCTGTTATTGATGATTTGACACTACTGAAAGTGGAAAGAAAAAAGTAAGGAAAAATGACAATGTGCATGCTTGTATGTGTCAGGGGATGCATATGCCCACATGCATAATGAGACACTTTGGGAAAATTAGGGTAGTGCAATATGTGCTGAAGCAGTGATTGGTATGAAACAAAATCTTTAAGCCTAACTGCAGGATGAGGTGTGTCCATGAAAAACCTAAATAATTATAGGCAATCCCCAGGATTCAGCAAGCTCTGCACGGTGTGCAGGAATAGTGCAAGAGCTGCTGCACGCAATACGGCTGAGGAGTGATCCAGGAATGAGCTCCTGGGACATGCACGTGAGGTCCAACACTATTCCTGCACGGACACAGCTTCTGTATGTTAATTACCCCATTTGCTGGTGGAAATCATGCAAATGAGGTGAATTAGTGATCCAGGAAGCAGGCAGGCGTCTGTGCAGGAATAGTGTAACCTGCAGAAATGTATTCGGCTACTATCCAAATACATTTCTGCAAATTACAAAACGGAGGCATGACAGCTTGAAAGAAAGCATGTATTCAATGTAGTAGACATGCCAATGGCCAAATATATGGCCATTGGCATGGTAAATAGCTACAAAATTATAAAAAATAACTTTTTTGGGGCCGATTTTGGCCATTTAAGCATAGGGCAGCAGTGCGCAAATGGGATCAGCCCGAAAATAAAAAAAAAAAAATAAGAGAAAATTCAATTTTAAGATGATCATGCATTTTGCCATTATAGTCAATGGCATGCATAAGACAACAAGACCATGGAATAGTGGCTGCTAAGGGGGAAGGCCGAGTGTCAGATTTGTAACCATGCATTAGCAGTCAGTTCTATGCAAATAAGGGGAATGATACTGAATAACAGATTTTTCCTCAGTGCTAGCATGCACCCAACTGTGTAGGTGCACCAAGACCATGGTGTAAGCCTAAGAGCTAGATGACCTAATAAGGGGGTGTGTCATGCTTGCTGTAAGCTGAGTAGAGCTCTGTGGCCCATGTTTTCACTTAGCTAAACACAGCTAAGGCAGGGGATGTGTCTAAGGCTGTATTGTCTTACACCAAGAAATGCAGAGTGTGTTCATGTCCAGGGAGGGCCAGTTTCTGCTAAACAGTGTTTACATTGCCTAAACAGGTGTGCGCGGCACACACTGGGTTGAAAAAACCCAGGAAATAGCAGCTCTGTTCACATCTGAACACTGGGTATGTGCTGTGCACCTCAGGGCTTCAATGGGAAGGCAATGGGAAGGGAAAACAGCATTAGGAAGGCAATCAAGGTGAACTAGCATAGCTGGCAGGTGAAATGTATCAGAATCAGCCAGTTACAGACAGTAGCCCAGCCCAGCACATTACTATAAACTATGCAAACACCTTTCACTCTGTTTTTTCCCACAAACTCTACACCACCATAGGTTCATAGGTTCATAGGTTGGTACTAGGCTATTGGCCCTAGGGCCTATGCAAGCCTAGCCATAACAATTCCTTGGATATTTCTTCCCACAGTATTTACTTCTCTGGGCCCCTGTCTAGCAGGGCAACATACATGATCCCCGGGGTGAATTTCCTATCTCCCATCCAATCATCAAGGTTCCTTTTGAAGAGGGCCAATGAGGCGCACTGCTTGACATGTATGGGCAGTCTATTCCAGAGGATGGGGAGTCTCTGGGTCAGGAACCTATCCCTCCAGCATGTTTTGTTCATTGTGATGACAAAGTTTAGATCCCTGGAGCGTGTGACTCGGAAGGATTGGGATTTCTTTAAGTGTAGCATGTCCAACAGCTCAGGGTTTGACATGGTCTTGTATATTAAGCAGAGATCACCTCTGAGTAGACGATATGCCACAGAGTATAGCTGGAGTTTTTTTAGACGGTCAGCATATGGCATCTGCTTTAGGCCTGTGATTCTTTTAGTGAGGTATTTCTGTGGCCTTTCCAGCTGTTGCAGATGTCTTGTGAGGTACATACCAAACGGGGCATTATACTCTATAATGGGTCTAATGAAGGATGAGTACAGTGGGACAGTGACCTCCTTTTTTCTGGATGAAAAGCCTTTAGTGATGAGGTGTGCCACATAGAAGAATTTCCTGACTGTTGTGGCGATGTGGTTATTGAATGTGAAACCACTGTTCTCCTGTGTCCCTAAGTCTTTCATCACACTTTCGATGTTTAGCGCCCTGCCACCTATGTGGTAATTCATGGGTACATGTTTTTTTCCAAAGGGGATAACTATACATTTCTTGGCATTAAGCTTGAGCCCATGGCTTTGGCACCAGGCATCTGTTTCTGTAAGGCCCTTTTGTAGAATATCCACATCATTTGGGGATTCAATAATAGCTCCCAGTTTGCAGTCATCTGCAAACTTTGTTAGCCAGAGTCCCTTAGTGTTGGCCTGTACTTCAGAGAAGTATATGCCAAACAAGAGTGGCCCCAGGACTGAACCCTGAGATACTCCACTTGTCACTTGTCTGGAGCTGGATTTGGAGTCGGCTACTTTATACAGTCTGGGTTCTGTCAGTAAGCCAGTTGGCAACCCATCGAGTGACATAGGGATTTATGCCCAGCTTAGTAAGTTTATCTATGATTCCAGAGTGGGGGATGGTGTCGAAGGCCTTGGTGAGGTCCAGATAGGCTGTCTGGACCACCTTACCCTCGTCCACAGCTCTGGAGACTGATTCGAAGAAGTCAGTCAGATTCAGGAGACAAGATTGGCCCTTCACAAACCCAAACTGGGTGGGGTCCAGTGTTTGAAGGTTGTCAATGTCTTTGTTTATAAGTTCCATGATAATGCGTTCCATGCCCTTGCAGATCAGGCTTGTGAGAATGATGGGACAGTAGTTCCCAGGATCCAAGGCGGATCCTCCCTTGTGGACCGGGATAACTGTAGCTGTGCGCCACTCAGTGGGCACTAAGCCTGAAGTGAGGCTATGATTAAACATAACACTTAGGTGAGGTGCCAGTTCATTTTGTAGTTCATGTAGTACACAGCCTGGGATGTCATCTGGTCCCATGGATGCTGCATTCTTAGCTTTGGAGAGTGCAGTTTCTACCTGTGTGGCTGTGATTATCAGAATTTGGCAATCTTTTGGTATTGAGATGGGCCCTTTAGGGGGTGAGAAGGGGGTGAAGTTGGCACTAAATCGATCTGCCAGGATATTGGCAATATCCTTGGGATCAGTATATTTAATGCCATTCTGTTGTAGCTCAGAGCATATTTGAGCATTACCATTTAGATTCTTAACATAACTATAGAATGCCTTGTGGTTGTCTTTGGAATCTTTGGCAATTTTATTTTTGTAACTAGCTTTTGAGGATTTTATGAGGGATCTCAGCTTCTTACTAAGGCTGGTGAGGGAGTTTTTTGCATCCTGGGATTTTTCTCTTTTCTGCAACAGTTTCTTCCTTCTGTTGTATAGCTTGTTTATAGCAGGGGACCACCAGATTGGCTTCCTTTTTTTGGAGAAGAGCATCTTGGTTCTATTTGGGATGGCATGATTCATGCACAAGTGGATGTGCTCGTACAGTGCCTTAGTGTAGGATTCTGCAGTCATACTTCCAGATCCCATCTGCGTGGTTGTTGTGAGGTTTGTCACTTCTGACTTCAGTAGCATGAAATTGGCTTTGGAGAAGTTTTCTAAGGAGGTTTCCTTACTGGGGGGTGGGGGTGGGATGTGGATGTCAAAGGTGATTTGCTTATGGTCAGACCTGACCAATGAGGGGTGACCACTGGTGTGGAGCATCTATCTCCCATGTTGGTTATGACCAGGTCTAGGATATTGGAGCCCCTGGTGGGACAATGGATTAGTTGATCCAGGGCGTTGGAATTTATGAATTCCAAGAACCGTTGGGAAAAGGAGTTGGCACCCAAGTAGTTTTCCCAATTAATAGCAGGGTAGTTGAAATTACCCAGTATTAAGGTGTTTGGTTGTATCTTAATATTTTCCAGTATGTTTAGAAAGGTGTAGTGGGAATCTTGGGGCATGGTGGGGGATCTGTAGCAAGTTACAATTTGGATTGCAGTCTTACCTAGTGTTAGTTGCACCTGGAGAATTTCAGATGCATTGTGTTGGGCAACTAGCCTGGAGGTGTGAATATCCTTGGTGAATATGGAGACTCCTCCACTTTTAGTGTTTCGGTCTTGGTTTTGTGGCCGAAAAGTGTGGCAAGAATGGTAGCCTGGTATTGCAGGGTTGCTCTCTGGAGCCTTGAACCAGGTCTCAGTTACTGCACAGATATCGATGTTCTCCATTTTTAGGAGTGCCTCTAGAGAGTGCATTTTGAGGTTTAGACTTCTAGCATTGTGTAGCATTACCTTCAGATTTTGCATGCTTGTATCTGTTACAGTGGTGGTTTTATCCTTTGAACCTCACCAAAAAAGGCACTATAGGGGTGGCAAGAGCTTTAGCCAGTAACCTGAATCCCAGGGGTGACAGGTGCAAACCATCTCTGGCAAAGCATCGTGGCTTTTTGATCATGTCTTCCCAGGCAGACAAATACTGGATCCCCTTTGAATGACACCAGAAGCTTAGCCAATTGTTGAAGTCAATAATTTTGTCCTTATACTGTGATATCATTCTGGGCGAAGGCAGGATGCTACTCAGGGCTAGGGTCATACCTGCCTGGGTCACATGATCCAAGAGCTCTTCCATGTCTCTTTTCATGTAGTCCAAGGAGGTATGTCTCAAGTCATTCACTCCAGCATGGACAATGACAGAGTCGTATTTGTACTTGTTGTGGAGTGACTTGAGTCATGCGTTATGTGGCAGATCCTGGTACCCAACAGGAAGCTGACTGTAATTTTGTCCTTGTTCAGTCTGGTGAGTGGGACATCAGTGTGCCCGACTATAGAGTCACCTATGACTAAAGTGTTGGGTACATTGTCTTGCCTTGGGGTCTGTTGTTGGGTGGCACACAGGTGTTGTGAGCTATGTGTCACTTTGGTTGTGACTGGTGTTTGTTTGCGTTTCGGCTTTGGAGGTCCTTGTTGCTTGGGCAAGTTAATGTTAAGGGCCTCCACATATGTGGGTTTAGTGTTGCTATGTGTGGGTGTTGATGGTGTGGGTTTTGAAGGGCTATGAGTTGCTTGAGGTGTAATGCAGGTGTTAACCTTCTCCTCTTGACTGTCTAGCACAATCTTGGCCAGAGAGAGCTTTGTTTCCAGTTTGGCTATGTAAGTGCATTTCTCGCAGGTTGTAGTATTGGGTGGTAGGAGGAGAGGATTGTCTGTGTACATGAGGCAGTTGTCACACTGCCCCAGTATGCCCAGATTCACCAGGTGGATAGGAGAAATCACTGGAAGCTGACCCTTGGACATGCCTGTTTAGGTGCCTTTTTGTAAAGTTTAAGAGCTGTTTTCTCTTACCTTTGCAAGGTACTTTGCAATTATAGGCTGTTTAGTGCCTATGATTAATTTCTCCTTATTGACAAGGAGAGCTGAGTGCTTGAATCAGTTTCAGGCTTCCTAGTGCTTTCTTGTAAAGTTTAAGAGCCTGTTTTCCCTTACCTTTGCAAGGTACTTTGCAATTATAGGCTGTTTAGTGCCTATGATTAATTTCGCCTTATTGACCAGTGTACACAAGCAGGGAAATTTTGCCAGACAAAACTAACAAAACAATAGGGGCTGCTGTCGCTCTCATGCATCAATATGTAGAAGAGGCTGAGGGTGGTGAGGATGTGAATGCTGATGACCAACCCACAGTGAGGAGAAGGAGAAGAGTGTACAGACCCAGGGTAACCTACCAGGGGCTACATGAGCTGGAGATAATGGAGCACTATAGGGTGGACAGGGACATCCTACAGCAAATTGTTGAGCTGTGCCGGCCACACCTCACACACAAAACCAACAGAGGGGAACCCATCCCAGTGGATACCAAGGTATGTGTAGGCTTAAAAATACTAGCCACAGGTACCTTCCAAAAGCCAACTGGGGATATCATGGGGATCTCACAGGCATCAGCATCCAGGGTACTCCACCAGTTCCTGGATGCCATGTCAACATATGCCAGTGAGCACATATATTTCCCCAACACCCGTGAGGCATTGACCAGCAATATCTCTTCCACCAAATAGCAGAATACCCTGAGGTAGTGGGTGCTATAGACTGCATGCACATACACATCAAAGCACCACCTGGTGAGTGGGGTAGGGTCTAAATAAAATGCAAGGGCTTTCCCTCCATCAACTGCCAGGTTGTGTGCAATGCCCAGGGCATTATAATGAATGTGTGTGCTGGCAGCCCTGGAAGCTATCATGACTCCCACATCTGGCATATGACACAGCTGTACCAGAGATTTGCCAATGGGGACATCCCATATGGCCACCTAGTGGGGGATGCTGGGTACACACTGGAGCCATGACTGATGGCACCCATCAGAAATGCACACACCCAAACAAGAACTCCATAATGAGGCACACGCACAAATGAGAATCATAATAGAGCATGCTTGGGATGCTCAAGTCACAGTTCCAGTGCCTGGACATATCCGGTGGAGCCTTGCAGTACTCTCCAGCTACATGTACCCATATTTTCATTGTATGTGCCATGCTATACAATATAATCCTGCAGAAACAGCTGCAGCAGGAACAGCACAGGATAGGGCACTCCACCATTATCAAGGCCAGGACAGGCACAGAGTGACTTGGAGAGGAACAACCTGAGCCTGCCCATGTAGGCAGAAAGAGGCATGCCCAGTATGCCCAGGCTTTGGCAAAGAGGCAACACATAGCACATACACTGACACTATAAGAACCCAGGGAATGACACCCTCTCTGACTCACACATACAGTAAAAGGGATGCCACACATGACACTACCTGTGCTTTACCATGTATAGGGAGTGTACTATATGCATCTGACATAGTCAGCCCTCCAGTACCATCCTCAATACTGGCACAATCACAAGTAACTCACTCTTCCTATCAATTGCTGAATGGAGTAGTACATTCTGCTAGTTGTAGCTATGGTATGGATATGAGCATGCAAGGGAATCAGGTGGCTGAATGGGATGGCAGCAGATAGTGGACACCTATATGGACAGCATGGAATCCATAGCAAATACTGGTGTCAACAAAGTAGGCAGTACTAGACAAGGTGAAAAATCCCAGTGCAGTACATGTGGTGGCGCAAATGTGTATCCATAGGACACACACATGCATGTCAGTGAGGCTCATATACCCAACAACAGCCTCAGCCAGCAGGACAGGTGTAGATGACCATAAGGAAAGGCTGTGCTAAGGCCTCCAATTAATGGCAATGGATAAAGCCCCCCTCCAGACCTACATAGACAGACTACAACAGATCAGGCAGTTGAATGTTAGTTCTGCAGGGTATGAAGTCTGAAACTTAAATGTAGGTCAATAAAACCTAAGATCTGTACTCTACTGATATGCCTCTAGTCTGCATGATAGGTCAGAATACAATACAAAATGGAAGCCAACAGAGTACCTAAAATACTAGTACACTCATAGCAAATGCTTACAGTTGTCAGGTGTGCCCTCCCAATCCTATGTAGAAATGCAGTAACATGTACGAGTGGGGTTAATAACAGTGGAGCACAGATTACCTGAGCTAATACAATTTACAGGATAGTTTGTTGCACATGTACAATATGCAGGGCTCTGTCTGTTAGGTTGTTGTGTGTTGTACATTGGGTGGAAGTGGTCAGCATGTAGGCATGGAGGGTTGTGTCCTGGTGGTCTATGGCTACTACTGTTGATGACAGGGTCAATGTTCTGACAACTGCAGTATCAACCACAGTGCATCCTAGCAAGACCCAATTCAGCAGACATCCATACTCATTACTCAGATGTCAAAATCTGTCACCATCTGAAAGATGGGCATGCCATGAATGTGGGCCCAAGCATGCACACAATACACAGGTGGAAGTATCCTAGACAGAGTGCATAAAATGTAACTGTCAGCTGCACACACCTTTGGAATTGTACATACAGGTTAGCAGCACATTAGTTGTCTGTGTAGTATGGAATACTGATGTATCCTGGCCAATCACTGGCAGACCACAAAAGGCACAGTTATGAAGTAATGAGAGAATGCCTATGTCCCTGCACAAGGCAGCATAAGGGGAATGTCCCAGGTATATCTGTGAGTCAGCTGCAAGAAGTCTCCATATCACACATGCACTCAGCTCACCCCACCATCATCCACAGGTTTATCACAGGTCATATCCCTGCTGTTGGGAATGAGAACAGCATGACCCCCACTTCTGTATGGGAATACCCACAGAACGCAGCATGCTGAAGTGGTGTTCTATGCAGGTGTGTCCCTACTCCCCAGCTGTAAGCAGCACCCTGCCAGCATCCAGACCAATGGATTAATATGAACAGGAACTATTGCCATTAACACCTCTCACACTTACCCTGTCACCCCAGGGGAATCCAGTGGCTTGCAGCCTGGGACTGTAGGAGTGACAGAATGCACTGGCCTGCTCCAGATGGCCTGCACTCCTCTGCCAAAGGCTTGTGCCTTACCCATACTGCCAATGTATGTTATCTCATGGGGTCCCAAATAACAGCATAACACAGTCCACAGAACAGAAATGCAAGGCCATGTCAACAAATCCCAGTAGCATGCCCACCATGTCCTACTGAATGAACTGTAGACCAGCCCCTAAATAACACTGGGATGAAGGGACAACTATAAGGATACTTCCCAGATATCACTTGCATAATGTTAGGAAGAGGATAGAATAACAGAGTGGAGGGGTGTAGAAGCATGGACACCATGGAGTGTGTAATGTCTGAAACTCTGATGTGTGCCCATAATACCCCTGCCTGCAAACCAAGTAATGGGTGGCTACAAACCTGCTTGTAAACCACAATATGATGGGGAACTGACCAGATATATGAGCCCTGCCTCTGGGTAACCTGGGTGAATCTGTACAGCTGAGAAGTATGGCCACAGCAGGATATGGCCATTCTGTTATGTCGATAGATTTACAAGCAGGGCATCCTCAGCCACCATAGTACCAAGGTGCTGGACCATTTACACAGCTCCATCAGAAGTGTCTGCAGCTTTCCCTCCAGAATGGCATGAGTGTGCAAGAATATGTAGGCTGCAGACCACAATACTGGATACAGCCTCATTCATCTTGTATTTCCCTGGAAATAACTGTGAGCAAATAAGTATATCTGTTGGTAGTTGATGATATAATACATCACAGTGTAAAACAGTACATATGTCTGAATATCTCTGCTAACACCAATCATGTAACACAAGCTGCACAAACAGCAATAGTTACAGTATTCCACTATCTGTTGCCCATTGAGACTCCATATTTTCAACCTATCTACAGATATCCTGCAGAAACAGGTTGCTAGCTGTAGGTGTAGAACACAAAATCCTTCTCTGGATGATTCACACACTGAATACAGAAGGTTATACTGGGCATGCTCCTACACTTAGAGAAATGAAGCCCATGTCTGACAACAAAATACAGAAGGTCATACCAGGCATGCTCCAACACTTAAAGAAATTAAGCCCATGTCTGGCAACAACCGTGGACTATACATATTTGTTAGTAGCAGATGTCTGTGCACACACCACATTGCACACCATTCATGCTTTGCACACACACATTGGATAGGAATACTCACACATATTCAAGGACAACACACTATAATAGGTCAAACATGCACACACACAGATATGGGGAAGAGAGAGGCAGACAGTGACAAAGAGATTGCCATCATGAGGCCTGTCCCACCCACCACACATCCAACTGGCCAATATCACATTATGTGCCGATGTCAATCACATTACACATTTGCTTTTGGTATCCCTCAGCCCTATACTATCTGTGGTGCTTGTGATAACTGTATAACATGACAGTACAACTCAGTATTCATCTAGCATTTGTATACCCAGTCCTGTCAAATATAAAGTTGTGTGTGACCAAGTGTTGTGTGTGTGTTCCCAGAGGAATGGTTTATGGCCCATTCACACACACACTGCACTTCCCATAGCCCATGTTAGCCCTCATGCTGATGTCAGTCACCTTAAAATAACCCTCTGGCCAAATCCCAACCACATAATCTCTGTGGCATGTGAGATAACTGCATAGTGCTGTAGTGTAACATTCTAGTTAGCTAGGAGTTCTAATCCCAGACAAGGCAACTGTGAAACTCTGGTTGTGTGTGTGTGTTTGTGTAGAGATTAATGATTTTGAGGCCATTCACAGTCACTACACATCCCATTGCCCTACTTTAACAAGCCTGCTGATGTAATTCACCTTGAAATACACCTTTGGAGAAGGGCTAGCCCTGTAAGCTCTGTGGCATGTGTGATAACTGCATAATGCTATAATGCAATATACTAGTTAGGTAGG
Organism: Protopterus annectens; assembly: GCF_019279795.1. Classification (NCBI taxonomy): domain Eukaryota; kingdom Metazoa; phylum Chordata; order Ceratodontiformes; family Protopteridae; genus Protopterus; species Protopterus annectens. The sequence continues at coordinate 690,094,945 of NC_056743.1, forward strand.
AGTTCAAATCCCAAACATGGCAACTGTGAAACTTTGTGTGTGTAGAGATTAATGATTATGAGACCGTTCCCAGTCACTACACCTCCCATTGCCCTACTTTAGCAAGCTTGCTGATGTAATTCACCTTGAAATACACCCTTGGAGAAGGGTTAGCCCTATAATCTCTGTGGTGTGTGCCATAAATGTGGAACAATGTAGTAGCAGTAATTACACAGCTGTGTGCTTGAATCTCATCTGTGGCAAGTGTCTGTGTGTACCTCAAAGATTTTAGCTCCATGTACAGCCAGTACACATCTCAGAGCCTGACTTTAGTAATCCTGCAGATATCATCCACCTTACAAGTACCTGTTGCCAAACCTAAACCATGTCATGTCCGTGGTGCACGAGGTAAATGCATAACCATAATGGTCCATAAAGATTGTTAGATAGAAGCTTGAACCTCACCCCTGACAAATGTAAATTTGTGATTTGGGTAAAATTATTTTTGGGATGTCTCACCCACTACATCACCCAATGCCAGTATTTACAAGGGCTGGTGATGTTCCTCACCTTATAAGTATCTTGGGACAACATCCATCCAATAACTCTGTGGTGCACGTGATAAATGCAGTATACTGTAGCAGCAATACATAGCTAGGTAGGGGTTTGAATCTCAGTACTGGCAAGTGTATGCATGTCATCAGTATCCTATGTGGAGATTGCTGTGATTGTGTAATGACAGGATGCATTGTGGGGTGAGTTTTCTAAATTATTATATTGAGGACCTACTATATGTCACGATTTCCACCATACAAAGACAACAGATGTCAAACAGCAGAGAGGCTGGTGTAGACAATCCATAGCCCTACATGTGACATTATGGACTGGTGAACAATATAGGCAACCCTTATATTACTCAGAGAACACTCTCCACCCATTTCTCATACACAAACACACTTGGCTAGGCAACAACCACTATATTGGTAATTCCCTGCATATTGCTCACAGATGGTAACCACAATGTGATTGCAGTGGACTACATGCCTGATGACCACAACAGTGCCACTGATATAAGAAAGTGCTGTGATGTGTAACATCTTCTGACTGAGTGTGTGTTATCCAGCAACTAAAAGGACAGGGCACCCTGTTCCATCCCTACAATAGTCAAATAAATGCTTACAGTGGTCCTTTTTCTATGTTCCCCACTGGATGTCTGCAACAACTGTCGAGTATGAAAATGTAACCCACAAAGGGAATACCATGCCTTATACACAAGCTGTGTATGGACAGATGCCACTAACTCCACTGAATACCTGTATCATGCTGTCAGTGTAGATGCAAGCACAACCTCAGTTCCATAGCCAGGTCTGCCCAAATGAATACAGAAATGCTACATCAGAAGATAACAATCTGTGCACACAACATGCCCCAGAGACCTCAAGTACATATCCACATGTCAAAGAACATGTGTGTGGGACATGTGCACAACCCAGACACTGTCCATGTTAAGGAATATAGCTCACATACAATGGGAAGCAGTGCACATCACTGGCCACCCACAATATTAACCCAGATGAGTGGATGGTGAATACAGTACCCACCTGTGGGGACCACTCCAGGGACTACACCCCTGAGCCAAACCGGAGACAATTGTCATGTGGCCTGATGCCAAGGTATTCCCTTTGCCTAGCCTTGTACAGCTGTCAGTCCCATCCACCTACTACACACCTGCGAAGCAATGAACCTATGCATATCAGTACTGACAAGTGTGTGTGTGTGTTTGTGTGTGTGTGTGTGTGTGTGTGTGTGTGTGTGTGTGTGTGTGTGTGTGTGTGTGTGTGTGTGTGTTTGTGTGTGTGTATGTGTGTGGGGCGATTAATGATTTTGAAGCCATTCACACTCACTACACCACCCATTGGCCTACTTTAGCATGCCTGCTGATGTTATTCACCTTGACATAACCCTTTGGCCATGTATTAGCCGTATAAGCTCTGTGGTGCTGTGATAACTGCATAATACTGTAATGTAGCAAATTAGTTAGGTAGGGGTTATCCTGCCAACTGTGATGATGTGTGGGTTTCCCTGACAGAGTATGTGTGTGTCTCCACTGACACCTGCTTTTACAGACATTCATATGTACTACACTTCCCTTACCCCTTCTTTAGCACTGTTGCTGATGTTACTCACCTTAAAAGATACCTTTGGACCATTCTCTACAATGTAAGCTCTGTGGCGTGTGCAATAACTGCACAGTACTGTAATAACAATACATAGTCAGGTAGGGGTTTGAAAGTCAGTACTGGTAAGTGTGTGTTTGTGTTTCATCAGTATCCTGTGTCGGTGTTGGGTTATGTGTGTACTGATAAGATGAATTATGGTGTGGGTTTTGCTACATCATTATATTGAGGACCTATATGTGCCATTGTTCACATTATAAGGCCAACAGTTTTCAAACACTGTAGTGGTTGTTGTAGACAATCCTCAGCCATAAATGTGTACAGTCATGTGCAATTACTATGTGACAGTATGGAGTAGTAAACAATATAGGCAACTGTTATAATACTAAGATACCACTCTCCACTCACAGATCATACACAAACACACTTGGCTCTTGCTGTATTACACCCTTCCTTTCTTGCGTTGTCTTTGTCTCTGTCTCTGTCTGTCTGTCTGTCTGTCTCTCTCTCTCTTTCCCTCTCTGGTTGATGTGGAAAAGTACATCTGTTTTGCATAGGCAACAGCTTGAGTTTTGTCAGGAATGCTCATGATCAGCTGATGGCCTGTGCACAAATTGCAGTCCCCCATTTGCTAATTACATGTGGAACAGCTGTTCTATCATTCCTATATCCAATTGCATGGAAACACACTCCTATAACTAAGCGTTTCATGTGGGTGTTGGCCCTTTTCCTTCACTGTGAGCAGGACTTCATGTGGGTGTTTGACAAACAGCATCACAGAGGGTAGTTGGATATACCTCTTACAACATACACTGTGGAGACAGGGAAACAAACAGGAGGGGGAAGTTCCAGATATGGGGACAGATGTAAGTATTGCTGTTCTACATTTGAAGTAATGTTGGTTTAACAGGGTTTGTGTAGATATGGCTGTTCTACATGATTTAAAGTCTGGCATGACAGTGTTATGTGGTTGAGGAAACTCTCACCTGTAGGGCTATCTGCAGACTGTCCAGGGTTTGGAGTCTTACATGTGTTGCGTTACTCACACATTTTCCATCTTTAGATATGCAGTAGCATACTCTGATGATTGCAGTCAGTACATGGTGACATCAATGTGAGTTACTGAATTCATATCCCTCAGAAGAGATATGTCACAACAAACCCTATTACAGCAGGTAATTTCTCATATTATCACAACAATATGTCAATATTGGTGCTGTGCTTGTAGCTCTGTCCCTAAGTCTGTCACTCTTTGTCCATATGTCATGCAGTAAGAGGTGCATATGTACAGTACATCATTATTTAGTGACATCATACCTGGTAACAAGTCAGTGAAATATCAGAGTGCTAGACATGTTATGTATAGTAGGCCTCATATCTGAGGACAAAATCTGGGCATTCTGTTGTAGTGTGTACAGTGGTGAGGTCTGTGTACTTATTGTGATTGTTGACAGAGTGTGTATCGTTGTCCTTGGTCCTGTTCTATCTGATGTTGCATGCTGCTCCAGTTTATGGTACCCTATCAGCGTACATGTTTGTAGGTCCAGATTGACACATGTCCCTTACCACAGTCAGGCATCAAACTACACTGTGTATTGGCCCAGTATATGTAGGGTTACTGTGTGAATGGCTCATATGAGGGTGGTTTTGTTCACACAGTACATATACTGTAATATTACTTAGGCTTACCATAATGTGACTGTGACTGTGTTCGGAATGGTTGTGGGTAAGCACTTTCACACTGGTGTCTGTTACTCCGTGCTGCTACATGCCTGGAGTGCCTGCTGTATTTGCAAGTACATGTGTATTTCCCCATAGGAAACTTGGGTCAGTGTTGTGGCAGTCTGCCTGTAGTTTGCACATTGCTTTCTGAAATGCCTAGCAGCTCAGTGTATTTACCTAGTGTGATGTTAAGTCCAAATATTTATCAGATGAACTTTTGCCGGCCACCATAACTGTTGTGTATGTCTGAAAAAGCAGTGGGATGGTGTAAAGATGCATGTCACTAAGTACTGTGAAGTGTGTGGGCTTGGGACCTCTGCTCCTCTGGTTAATATGTGTTAGGACAGACATGAGTGTGTGAATGCATCAAGTGTGTGAGCTTATCTGTTCCAGTATTTTTGTGATATCTCCATTTACATGGCTGTAAACATCTACTTTGTCAGGCTTGGCCCACACATCTTGCACTAAGGAGTTCAGTGTATACCTTGGCACTGACCAGATTGTGTCAGACTGTCCACGCTTATTGGTCATATCTCTACTGTGTTCCACAGAATCATTACTGTGATTTGTGTGGTACTTTACTATGATAATCTTATGATGTCTATCAGTAACTGATGGTGTACAAGTCAGTATCAGAAGTGACTTCCAACACATGTCTATTAATACAACTCCTATTACTGTAGCAACATTCCACATTTATACCTGCAATGCTTACATGACATCCCCTTGCACTAAGAGGTTGTGACTATTGGTGCTGAGGTATGACTCCAGTACAATATTATGGTTTTATATATATATATATATATATATATATATATATATATATATATATATATATATATATATATCCATATCCTTATGTGTAGACATGACTGTTGTATGTACTTTCCCAGATGTATCATACCATATTTATCTGATATTTGTATACTTCAATATAACAACACTAATATCACTAACAAGTACTACACAATTGTAGAAGTCAAAGCAGTTGTTCAATACTATTCAGTATGTGCACTGACAGATATATTAGGAAAAACAACAGTCATTTTTGCAGTTGTGATGGCTTAGTGGTTAACTGCTGGGACTGTAGTGTACAGGGTCCTGGGTTCAAGACCTGCAAGAGCTGTTTATTTTGTTGCTAGGCAAAACAAGGGCTGTTGGATACAGAGTGGTTAAGGCAGTTTTAAGCAGCTTCAAGCGGGTTTGCGTGGGTTTGCCTGACGGTAAGCACCGCAAATGTACAGTTAAACGAATAGGAGCTTACACTGTGTAGGCTTCCCTTACCAGTGTGCAAATCAGCTTAGCATTTACATTTACGCAATGGTTACACCAGTTAAGCATAGCTTAGCCTTGGTAACCAGTGGTCACATTCCAGTCTGATAAAATAGCAGGATAATGACATCTTTACTAAGTGTTTTTAATTCCATGGTACATAACATGCTTCTGTGTGCTGTCCATAGAGTAGCAAGGGGTGTGAGTATACTGTCTGGGACACCTGAGTATATATGGCTAGTACAAGAATCTCTTCCTTTTGTATGTGTTTCATACTTAGGTAGTATCCCAGGTGATATGCAGTCACACTTGCATGTTTTGCATCATTACGTTACTACTGTTAACAGTGCTTTCCCAAGTAAGAGTAGATTGCAGATTGTAGTACTGGAACCATAAACCCCTGTATGCAAAGCTGGAATTGTGTTCTTGGTGTGTGAGCTGCTGTGTGTTATTAAATACTTGCTACTGGATATTGATCTGATATGTGGATGTTAACTGTAGACTACTATGTGTATAGGACATGTCATTGAGGGCAGCTGTCGTGTAGTAATGGCATACTTATCAGTGTCAGATGTCTATCTGTCAAACCATTAACCCTAATGCATAACCTGTTGGCTAGCTGATTTCTGTCTGTCCTCTGTACAGATGTGCAGATGTCAGGTATCCATCTGGGCTGCTCACAGGCAATCTATGCTTGACTGACACTGACATGTATGCCCAGCTGTGTTATGAATGCCACAGCTAGGAAACCCCCACCCTGTATGCACCACATGCCATAGATACCTCAACTAGACTACCACAGTCAACAGAACATGCTTGGGTACAGGTCTCCAACTCAGACACATGTAATGTAATATATGTTGCATGCATGTCAATTGGAGCACCTCACTGGCCTTCTGCAAGAGACAGCCAGATGATTGGATGTTGCATTTAACTGTTACCCTAAGGATCACTCACATGGCATCAGTTGATAGATGGCCTGCTGATAAATGTCAGGTGGCATGATACCACTGTACCCACATCCCCCTACTCTTCTCATTTCTCCATGGACAATATCCTGGTACATGCCTAGGAACACCTGCACCTATGGACCACAGTACTGACATATGTGTCAGTGTGCATTGATGAGAATAACAGTGTCTGTGTCTTTGTAAACTTGCAGTTGATAATACCCTTAGGACCGTCTCACACAATGCACCCCCCCATTGCCATAGTTAGAAATGGCTGCTGCTATAATGCACATTAAATGTACATTGTCACACTCTTCACCCTATGGGCTACCTAGAGCTTGCAATACCAGCACAACACTGTTGTACAAATGGCTAGATAGGCATGGGTTACCCTCTGAGTCCTGGCAAGTGTGTGTATGTGTGCAAGTGTGTATATTTGTAGGATACAGCATTTGAGGCCACATTCTCCAAATACAATACACCTGGCCATACAGTATAAGGCATAGTGATGTTGCTGACATTAGGAGAACCACAACAAACCATCACCCTGCTATCCCTGTGGCATGTGCAATAAATGCATATCCCTGTAGTAGCACTGATGAGATAGACAAGGGCTTGTATTGCAGTCTTGGTCAATGCATGATTGTGGGTATGTCAGAGTATTATCATGGGTTTCAGTGAGTAACATATGCAATGTGGGGGGTGGGTGCTGGGTATACTGTCTTTACACCATGGTACCCCCAGTACATGTCCCAAAGTCCACTGTATGAGGACCACTGTCACCACCAACCATACAGGTGACTGAGTACACTATCCAGCCCAATGATGCATGTGCTATGTGCAAATTATCTGTAACAGAATGGACTCACTGACAAGGTAGGTAGCACTGATATACCCAAGTCTCTCAGATGTGTCTATGACTGTTATGTGTTTGTCAGTGTGTATATGACAGTATGGCATACTATGTATTGTCTGTTAACACCCAGTACATCCCCATTACCATACTGTACAAGGCCTGGTGATGCTCCTCACTTAACAAGAGACTCGGGACACACCTTATCTTAAAAGCTGTGTGTTGTGTGCAATTAAGGCCAAACACATTAGCAACAATAAGTACCTAGGTAGGGGTTCTACTCTCAGTGTTGCCAAGTAAGTGTGTATGTATGTGAAGGGTCTACTTCAGTTTGCAGAATATACATGTTCCAGAAGGTCATCTGTCCGAAAACTGACTGGCAAATGCTAACATTTCAAAGGAATCATGTCATGGAAATTCATTCCATCAAAACTAGTAGTAGATGTGTAAATGCCTTCTTCCCCACTGTATAGCTGTACAGTGATACTGGAGTTGATATATATAGTTGGCTGTCAATGTTGTGGACACAGCCACCCTCATTGGGGTTATTGTTGTGTGTATCCCCACTCTTAGTCTGCTGTAATACTGTACAGCATATGTTAAGAGGTTAGGTAGTCATCACTCACACTATGTGCAGCTCTACACCACCACACACCCTTCAAAGTGTAGGGCTGTGCCACCCACACCAGCACACCTATGTTTACCAACACTTGCACTACATTTGGGAAGGGGACATATACCCTGCCAGTACCATTGTCAATGACATTAAAGTAGCAGACTGATTATTTCCTGTTGTGATGTTTTGCCCACTTCCCGGGGGGGTGAGCCCCATTCACTGAAGCGGTTCCACCCGAAGGTGGTGCAGGACCAGCGGATGAGGAGGTCCTGGGGTGGGTCCCAGACATGTTGGAGCCCAGTGCCATGGCCAGATGAGGTGGGAGAGGTGGGTCCACTGGGACTGGCCTTCCCAAATGTGCTATGGTGTTGCAGTTTTAAAACATATGTGGGTTAGTAATAGTCAACACATTCTAGGATTAGTTATAACAGCATGCATAGATATTCCCATTAACCCAAAACACCAGATTTGGAACAGTTGCATAACAAACAGAACACATGCATATATGGACCCACAGTGGCCAATACAACAGCACGGAGGTTACATTGATAGCAACAGGCCACCAATGATAGTATTTTAACATGGAACATTAATATAAACACATTTCAATATTTATTGAAAAATAGGACATATGTCCCAGCAGAAGGTTTGGTGTAAACATACCCATTGATTTGTGTATTTAGATTATTGTTGCAGATATGGTGGGGGGGAGATGTCAATTAACAACTTATATATACAGTTATAGGCGCTGTTCTCCAGTAACAATAAAGGCTTTCCTCTTTGTAGAACGTGGAAACTCAGGTTCAATATCCATTAACCCAGCTCTCAAGATTCTCGCTGATGACCCAAAGAGACCAATAGATGGTCAATCGTCAAACCTTATGTAAACAAACAAAACATTTAGATTCACTCCTTATGGAACATGTACATATATTTTATTAAGGGTATACCTTAAAATATAGTTTTCAACATTACTAAAGGTACAAGAACAAATGTGGGTTTTAACACACAACATTTTTATACCTATATATTTTTTATACATATTTTTTACATATATTTTTTACATTTGTCTTATATATTTATTGGTATTTATATACAACATATATGGATTAATAGAAAGAAGTATTTTCTCTCACAATTTTTGATGATTCTATTTATACTTAATTTTTATTATATTCATACAAGTTGTAAACAAAAATTTTGAAATTTCATGACCACGAATTTTTATGAACTTTTATAAACTTTCCATCATATTCAAGTGTACAAAATGGTTTATAGAAGTACTAATGGTGTGGTTTTGTACTACCTCAACAGTAATTAGTGTCAATTAATGGCCAGCCTATTAGAAGTCAAGATTAATTAAGTGTGGGTTTTACTTAGATGTATTTAAACTGAAGATTTGTATGTGCAACAGATTCTGATGAAGTCTCCATATGGGAGATGAAAGCGCTTAATCTGGTGACTTTTATTTATTTTTTGTAATAAACTGGTGTTTTGAAACGTTTACCTGGTGGTCTGTTGGACTCGGACTTTGATTCAATTGAACCTGAGTTTCCACGTTCTACAAAGACGAAAGCCTTTATTGTTACTGGAGAACAGCGCCTATAACTGCATTTTTTTTGTTTGGAAGTTGTGTGCTTTTTGGTTACTAACAACTTATATATCCCTATAGTTCTCACAGCTTTAATGCTCATTGCTCCAATCAGTAAGGTACAGGTATTATTACACTACTCTATGGCCTTGGTTTGGCCAGTGGTATGTTTGTAAACAAGTATATACTTCAACTGTCTTATAGCTAAATTCTACATCTCTTACCTGGTATACCCGTGGAGGGAATGTTTTTTTAACAATACCTGACTGTTTCTACACATATTACCAGATTCCGAGTTAATATTATGCACATACATCTCAATCTCTTATTGCACACACTCTGGTCAAAGCTTGACACCATGTGGGTAGAAATGGGACATATTTTGAATATTGCTCTCATAAACTTGGAGGGCAGCTAGAGTGGCAAGATTTGTTTTCATATACATTTTCTGAAGGTTTTGAGGTCTGAAATCAAGTGTACGTCATTGTCTGCTGACTACAAATCTGAGATCGTCCCACTGATTTGCCATGGGGACAGGGAAACAGGCAGAAAATATGAGCCAATTATCTGGAGATTCTGACAGGATGTGTACAGTTGAGAGGTATGATTATGCATACAGCTTACTACCACTCACAGGATTCAAACCATGTCTGTGTCTGCTAAAAATACAATAATTTCAGTCACAGTAGAGTATGCTGTTTGGATATTGCTGTCTACTTCTTTAGTGTTTTCTGTCTAAGTCTCTCATGGTTGTACAATCTGACCTTGTAATTACAAAAGTCTTATACAGACATTCCTAGACATTTTTATTATGTAGCACAGTGTGGGTAACAGTGGTTAATACAACATTACCATTCAGAGAATGCAACACTAACAATGCCATACAATACCAGACTAAACCCTACCAGTCCAAAATTTCAATCTTTATTGGCAGGCACAGTTTTCTTATCTGACAGACCTATGGAGGGAATGTTTGTTAACACTTCCTGAATGTTTCCACACATATTACCATATTCCGAGTTAATATTATGCACATACCTCTCGATCTGTTAATGCACACACTCTGGTCATAGCTTAACAACATGGGGATAGAAATGGGACATATTTTGAATATTGCTCTCATAAACATTTGGTGAGTTGCTAGAGTGACAGGTTTGTTTTCATATACATTTTCTGAAGGTTTTGAGGTCTGCAAATCAGATGTATGTCATTATTTGCTGCCTAAAATTCTGACATCATCCCACTGATTTGCCAGGGGGATGGGGTAACAGGCAGAAAATATGAGACAATTATCTGGATATTCTGAGCAAATCTGTACAGTTGAGAGGTATGATTATGCATACAGCTTACTACTACTCACATGATTCGAACCATGGCTGTGTCTGCTAAAAATACAACAATTTAAGTCACAGTAGAATGTTCTGTTTGGATATTACTGCCTATCTCTTCACTGTTATCTGTCTAAGTCTCCCTATGTTGTACAATCTGACCTTGTGATTACAACAGTCTTATACAGACATTCCTAGACATTTTTATTATGTAGCACGGTGTGGATAACAGTGGTTAATACAACTTTACTATTCAGAGAATGCAACACTAAAAATGCCATATGATACCAGATTAAGCACAACCAGTCCAGGATTTAGAGCTTTATTTCCAGGCAGTTACAGTTTTATTTAAATACGACCTGTATGGGACTATTACTGTCATATTGTCTGGTTTATTCAGTACAACCCATACACAAAACAGTTTTTATACTGGCAGTTGACTTTCTACTACTTCTATATTTATTTGGTATGACTACTACAAGCAGGATTGTTACTCACCAGCCTTACGACACAGCCTTTGCAGCCTACTGGCATGGGCTTCCTGATTCACAGCCCACTCAGCTGCAGCTGTAAGAGAAATAGAGAAATATCTAGCCATACCGATCCATCATATACACAGGCTGGACATTATTACACAGTTACTGCTATGAGTACTTACACACTGCTGGGACATCACCCCTCTACCTAGATTCTTGGATCCACTGATGGAAGAGCTCCCTCTTCCTCCATTTCAAGTCGGCATAGTGGTGCCTGACCTGCTCACCAGTCCGAGGGATACCAGCGGCACTGGTGAAGTCACAGGTGAAATGGTCCCAGGCTTCCGCTTTAAATTGGGAGCCCTAGTACTGGCCTGCAGCAGTCTCTCATCATAGTTTTTTACCAGGAGTCCTACCATGACATTGGACTCCTGGATGCCCCAGCTCTGCGCCTGGAATTGCACTCCCTCTCCAACTCCAGCCATGGTGCCTACAGTAGGAAGCTGCAACCAGTTATGAGCTGTATTCCAGCCTGTGGGGTTTAAATATGGCCAATTTCCTGCCCTTTGCTGTGATTGGATGGTTTTGAATATGCTGAGCTAAGCTAAGCTATGGGCAAACCTGCTTAGCTAAGGTTGTCATTGCTTAAAGAGGCAGGTTCAGCACTGCTTACCAATGGGCAAACCCATTTAGCTGGGCTACTCATTGCTTAGCAGTCATATTTACACAATGCTTACACCTGGTAAGCACAGCTGTGCAATCCTTAGCATTGCTTATTTTTCATTTTATAGACTATTTGCTGTATGGCATTAATTCATCAATCATTACATATTATAAATTTGTTTACTGTCTCTGACATCACCCAATGTGCTTTCATTACATTTATTCATGTGTCACTATACTGTATGGGGCACTTGTGTTTATATGGGGCTTTCACCACTTTATTACACTGACACCTCAAATCTGGACTTAATGCAGTACTCCAGTTAACAGATATATGTTATTTAGTAGGTAATACAAAAACAATTGTTTATGCACTGCTGTCACATTTAAAATGTGAATCGGTTACAGTGGGGATCAAATCAGGATTCGCTGCTTACAAAGTGTATGCTCTAACCACTACACTATTGCAATACTGCTTAGGTTGGCCGTCTCTTGCTATTTAACTTCTTGTGCTGTTTTAGCTGGGCTAAGCGTAGCTAAGCAACAGGCACACCCGTGCAGCTATGCTTAAACTTTATCGCATTTATAAAAAAAAAAGTTTTGTTGTATTATTCTATCTATACCCTTTGGAATATCCCTGCTAATGCTAAACCTGTTATTTTATCAGCTTTCTGCTTCATGGTGGGCATACCTCTCAACCTCTTGGAGCAAAAACTCTGGACAAACCCTAAAATGATGGGGGGACAAATAGAGGGACAGATTTTAACTATTGCTCTTACAGTCTTGCATTAGCATGGATTTCCTGAAGGATGTGGAGTCTTTTAAACTCAAATGTTTGTCATTATTTTAATGACTTCAGTCCTCAGCTATTTTACAGACAGGTACAGCTTTTAGGGGGAGCACACTAAAATATGGGGCAAAACTGTGGACATTCTGCAAAAATCTGTACAGTTAAAAGGTATCTTGACATGTTGGGGGTGTTTTGAGCATTCTCATTTCAATTGCCGATAGGTAATTCTCGAGTGCAGGGACATGTGTATTGTGAGAGCTCTGCTCTCAAACACACCACCCTGCACTCATACAAGGCTCCGTGTTAGTTTAAGAGCACAGGCAGCATGCATTCATGAATATACAAGGTGTGCTGCCGTGCTGTGCAGGAGCAGTCCCTGTCGTGCAGAAATAACTTATTCCGGCAGGGCTGCTTGCTGAATTCCAGGGAATGTGCTGCAAACATCATTTGTAGATAACAGGATTCATGTTGTGGCTCAAAACTTAAAAACATGAGAGTGTAAACCACCATTCTGGAAGTATTTAACATCACTGGTTTGGAAGAAAAAGTGAGTACATTCCACTATATGTAGCAAGGCTGCATAGCATGAAAATGGCAGCAGCAGGCCAGCACAGAAGCAGTGCTGGATAACAGTTAAAGCCTGCTAGGGGCCACATATAAATGTAAACTGATCTACAGAAAAAAGTACAGCTATCTGACAGCAGAAATGCTTACCTAATTAATGCTACTTAAAAAGAGGAGGATTGGACAACTTCTAGTCACATAATAGTAGGTCAGTCAGAATTGCATGCATAGTTAACTTATAACAAAGGAGGGAGTTGACTGAAACACTGCAGGTATTCTTCAATTTAACTGATGATTTTTGGGAAGAAGAAAATGGTATAAAGGATGCAATATAGTTGTTGGCATAAAGCAGAAAAGTAGATTGAAAAGAAAAAAAAAACAAAGGGAGAAAAGGGCTGCATACAAATAGAAAGTACAGTTGCATAAAATCTTACCATAATGGTGGATGTCCTTGCCTTCACTGCTGTAGTATTGATAATATATGGGGATTCCCTGCCGTTGAAGCCCAATGACCATCCAGTCTACCAAAGACTACTGTCGCTTTACAGGTATGCCGTACATCACCCAAATGTTCCTTGCATAGCATAAGGCATAAAATGACATTCAGGCCTACCGTAATAAGAATTGATTACCCCAGTAGGAACACCAGTCCAAAGAACCCAAAAGGTAATTTGTATAGCCAGGAAGACAAAGGACTAGGGTGAAGGAGGGAGACAAGTTGGGAGAGAATACTACATCAGTGAAGGTAATACCATCTACCATTATGGTAAGATTTTACACAACTGTACTATGGCCTTACATTCACTGATGCAGTATTCATAACATATAGAAGAGTACCAAAGCTCAAGAGGAAACTAGGGAGGGGGAAGGAACAAAAGAGTCCCCTATAAAGCCATGAAGAATGGCACTAGCAAAACCAGGCCTAGCAATAGAGATACCATGTAACTTGTAGTGTTCGGTAAAAGTATGCACAGAAGTCCAGGTAGCTGCTTCAAGAATAGAATTAGTATTTAAGCCATTGAAAACAGCACCAGAAGAAGCCACAGCTCTGGTAGAATGAGCCTTGACTGAAGAAGAAAGGCTATTGCCATGAAAAGTGTAACAAAATGAAATAGCATTAGAAATCCAAGAAGAAATAGTTTGCTTGGATACAGCACGTCCCAAGGATCTAGGATAAAAAGAAACAACTGATCAGATTTTCTAATAGCCTTAGTCTTATCCAAATAAACCCTGAGTTGCCAATGCATGTCCAAAGTATGCAGCACCTTCTCACTGTCAGTTTGCACAGAGGGAAAAATTAGGCAGCTTAATAAACTGATTAAGTGATAGCTCATTAACCACCTTAGGCATAAAAGAAGGGTTAGAGCACATGGACACTGTTGTCATGAAAGATCAAAAAAGGAGGACAAGCCATAAGGGTCTGCAACTCAGACACCCGTCTGGCAGAAGAGCTAACCAAAGAACAGTCTTCTAGGAACAATGCTGTAAGGAGGCTGAAGAAACAGGCTCAAAAGGAGCATACGTCAACTTCTCCAAAACAAAATTAAGATCCCAGAAATGAGGAACAGGCTTCCTTGGAGGTCTAATATTAAGGACGCCTTTAAGAAATTGTTTCACCTCAAATCTAGTACTAAAGGAAGAGAAAAAGGCAGACAAACAGAGATAGCTGATAGGTGGGCCTTAATAGAAGAATAGGCCAAACCAGCATTGAGCAACTCACACAAATAAGAGGGAACCAAAGGAACATTCATAGTAAGTGGGTCCAGGTTATGAGACAGACTCCAAATAGAAAACTTCTTCCATTTAGATAAGTAGGATTTCCTAGTAGCAGATTTCCTGGCCTCCTGCAGGACTTGCAGCATGAAAAGGTGCCTATGAGAAATCAAAATCCTAACACCCACAGTGTGAACTGAAGCATGAACAGGTGGGGATGGATGAAAGATCCCTTATCTTGTGTGATTAGATCCACCCATTGAGGTAATTTGTGATGATTGCCCATGGCTAGATGCAGATTTAGAGGGAACCAGTACTTTCATGGCCAAAAGGGGGTCACCAATAAAATTATGGGAGTATCTTGTTGAATTTTGAACAGGTGTTTTGGAATGAGAGGAAGAGGAGGGAATGGATAAAGAAACATCCCCTGCCGAGAAAATGAAAGGGCATCCACCTTCCAAACCAGAGGACCTGGGTCTCTGACACAAAACAGAGGAAGCTGTCTATTCAGAGAGGAGGTAAAAAGATCCAGTTGAGGAGTACCTCACTGGTAGATAATGCTCAGAAGCACATCCCTGTGAAGCATCCATTCTTGGAACTGAGTTAAAGACCTGATCAGATTGTCTGTCACGGTGTTCTTTCCAGAAGGGATATAAACTGTCTGAAGTCACTTGATACTTGACAGCCAGCTCCCATACCAGAAGTGCCAACTAGCAAAAATGATAAGATCTTGTTCGTCCCTGTTTGTTGATATACCACATCACTGTGGCATTGTCTGTGAGCACCTTGAGAGGCCCTGGACAGAAAAGAAGGTGAAAGGCCAGAAGAGCCGTTAGAAGACCTGTCATCTCTTTGAAACTGATGTGCTCCTTCTGCTGACAAGATGACCATACCCCCTGTAACTTTAGGGAGCCAAATGTCACCTCCCATCCCATGTCCTGAGAGAGAAGAGGGGGATGAACAGAAATTCCTGGATTTAGAGACAACTGTTGAATCCACCAGTGACATTCCTGTCTGAGACAAGGAAGAAGAGGAACTACAAAGTCTAGAGGATGTGCATGTTGAAGCCACACTGACTTCTGAAACCACTGAAACTGTCTCGTGTGAAGTTTGGCCAAAGGGAGCATTGGAATGGTGGATGCCATGAAACCCAGAGCTCTCAGAAACTCCCTGGTGGTAATGAAAGCCAGAAGAAGAAGGGTGTGAAATAAAGAAATGAGAGTTAAGGCCTTTGGATGGGGCAGGGATGCAAGCATTGACCCTGTCTGACTAATGCCACCTAGAATAACATGATCCTGAGGAGTCAGAGAAGACTTTTTGAAATTTATTGTGAACCACAGGCACTGAAGAAGGGAAATGGCAAAATGAAGATTTTGCAAAAAGGTTTCTGGAGAGGACACCTGAATCAACAGGTTGTCTAAGTAAGGAGATACTTGGATCCCTTGAAGCCTGCAAAAAGTAATCTCAGGAGCAAGGCATTTGGTGAACACCCTTGGGGCAGTAGAAAGGCCAAATGGCAAAGCAGAGAATTGAAAATTTCAGGAAGCAACAGAGAAATGCAAAAACTTCCTGAAAAGAGGATGGATTGAAATATGAAGATAAGCATCCTTGAGATCCAGAGACACCATATAACCCTGAGGGAGCAAGAGAGGAAACAGAATCTGAAGGGACAACATCTGAAAGGAAGGTACCTTTAGAACTGTGTTTAGATGAGAGAGGTCTAGAATAGGCCTAAGTGCCCTCTAGAAACAGTCTGGAGTAGAACTCAAACCTTTCCCCATTTGGGACATAGGCACCTCTTAAATAGTACCCAGAATAAAACCTCTGGGAAAAGGGAAGTTGTTCTGAGGAGGCTGAGGAATTTCCATAAAAGGAGGATGGGATTTCCATACCATGAACTACCCCTGATGAATAATCAACAGAACCCAAGAATCCTGAGTGATCTGAAGCCAAACAGGAAGAGAAAGAGAAAGAGAAAGGTGAAGAGAAAGAGGAATGTGGCTGGGAAGAGACAGATATGCATACACCACTTGGTTTATCTGAAAAGGAAGGCTTCAGAATCCCTCAATACTCAGTAACTTTAGCAGGAGGAGCCTGTTTCCACTCTTCCTGCCTTTAGTAGAAGGGTGGGCTTGCCTAAAAACAAAGGCAGGCTTAGGGTAGTTTCTCTGAAATGTAGGCATTGGAGAAACAAACACATGTTTAAACTCCTGTAAGGCTTTACCTTTATCCTGAAGGGACTTAAACCAGCAGCAGCTTCCCCAAAGAAAGGTTTAGAATCTAGAGGAGCATCCATCAACTTAGCTTTAATATCATCAGGTAGAGGTTGAAGTCTAATTCAAGAATACCTCCTCATCACTGAACCAAAAACAGCAGCCCTAGAAGAGACATCTGCTACATCGTAATTATATTTAATAGAATGACGAACAACTTGAGAGGAAGTCCCTAGCAAGGAAAGAACAGAAGTTTTACTCTCAGAGTCTGGAAAATCAGAAATAAGTTGACAAGCCTGAGAAAGAAGAGCCAACACATACCTAGACATATGGGTCTGATAATTAATAGCCCTAAAAGCTAGGGTAGGAGAAGTGTAAACCTTCTTACTCAGTCTTCCCATACTTCTGCTGTCTTTGTCAGAAGGCAATAACTTGGGTGAAGGAAGCAACTGAGATGGCTTATCAGAGGCTACAGACACTACAGATGGGTCAGCAGCAGCACATTTATATAAAAAAAATAACAATTCTCAGGTGTCCTATAAAACCTATCAGGCTTCTTGGGAACAGGGGGCAGAGAATCAGTTGCATGAGAGGTATTGGAAAAAGTATCCAACAAAGCAGCCAAAACAGGAGGAACAGCAGCACGTTTAGTGGATTCCATCTGTAGCATCTCATAATATGTCTTATAGATATTAGAGACCTGAGAACAATCCCACTTAAAAATTCCATCATCCTAGAGATTCTGTCCCCAAAGAATTTTTTCAAAAGGAGTATCAGGACTATTAGATTCCTCCTCCTCTGACCCATAGTCCAAAGGAGAAGGAATATGAGTAGAATAGATCAGGGATGCATCTTCAGAATCCAATATATCCTCAGAGGAATCCTATTCTCTAGCCTTTAAGGGGAGTAGGGGACCAAGGAGGAGCAGGAAATCCTTTGAAGAAGCTTTAGGGATATTAAAGCAGTAAATAGATCCTGAGTGAAGGCGTGCCACTCACTTTGTGGATCCATAGGAGCAGAAGAAAGATGATTAATTTTTTTTTAGGATAACATCCTCTCCAAAACGTTGAGAAGGCTCAGATCCAGGACAGCAGTCGAGAATCATAGTTGGGACTTCTTCCCCATCTAAAACTGAAGAACTCCCATAGGCCTCTAGAAAAAAAATCAACTATGGTTCCCCTGAATGTCTGAGATGGATGTCTCCAAAGCCTCTTTGGATGTGCTGCCAGCTGGATCCTCACTGGCCTCCAACACGTCACGGCAGAGAAATCTGACAACACAGCCAGGTGAGCCTCTGGGTTTGTAATGGCCTTGAGAGAAACACCTGACAGAGGCTGGACAGCAGAAGATTCTGATCGTACCTTTTTCACATTCTTCTTCCCTAATGGCTGACTCTTGGGGCAAGACATTCCTTCCATTGTATCTTTAGTGAGAAGCTTAAGATGCTGGTTCTGAAGATACAAGGAAAAGGAGGAAAGTCTACTGTGAAGGGACTTCAGGATGAATGCCTGACAAATGACAAATTGAACAAGACGTATGGTCGAGGGAAGCTCCTAGGCAAAAAAGACACTTGTCATGGAGATCTTTATGGGAAAATCTGTCCTGGATGACATTAACCTTAAGGAGCACAAAAAAAGCAAGGAAAAAAAAAACAGCAGGGGACTTATCTGCAACTGCAAAGTCAGCAAACAGGCATCAGTAGTGTTTTATCTATGTTACTATAGTCACGACTTATAGTAAAGTTGATCTACACTTTGATTTCCATTTTTTAGTAATTGCTTTTTTGGCAGCCACCATAATTAGACTCAGCAAGGCATTACAATGTATGATTCTGTATCACAGCTCAAAAGAATCATCTCCCCAGTCAATCCAATCTATTCACCCAGCATCTCCAACAGAGCAGTCTGCAAGGAATCCCTTAAGTCTGCCAACTCTTTATATTCCAAAACATATGTTCCCAGCCACGTCTTTCTTGCCTGTCACACCTCCAACATTTGTTATCCACCTGAGGAAGAAGTCTTTGGAATATGCTTGGGTTATAAAAATACCTATGTAAACACTTCCAGGCAAAGATCCTAAATCTTCTAGACTTCGTTGCATATTTGGGAGATATACATATATCCCCCATTTTCTCTTTGTGAATTGCGTATCTAGTCTCTCTTCCCAATACTTTCCAAGCTCCTCTGACTGATTCTTATAATTATCATGCAATATCTATATGCTTTACTAATTATTTCTTTTTAATGGCAGCTTCTTTTCCAGATTCTATTAAAAACTGCTGGTCTTTCATTTATGACCCCCCCCCATTTCTTTCTCTTTGCCTATACTCTGATATCAATCCTTGATAGGGAAAGCAATCTCTAACCTGCAGTCCAAATACATTCTTAGCCTCTTCCCATTCTATTATCTTTCCCTTTCTAGTTATTTGCTCCCAATACCTTGGTTCCTTTGCCAGTTTTCTCCAATAAATTCCATACCTCTCTTGCATAAACTATTTACCATTATCCTCCAAGTTAAAAATGCTATTTACTGCATTCTTTTGCTGCCTGTATTACAAATTCCACAATGATTTTGCTTCATTTTCTACATCATCAGATTTCTTTTACCTACCTTTTAATTTATCATTTCTCTCCCTCTTAGAGATAATACTGTTAGCATAACTCTGCTCAGTCTGTAAACACTACTGCTCCATTTTCCTGTCTTAATACTTTCCTTTTCAGTCTCTTCCACTTTAACCTCACATATCCCGCCTTCTTCCTTTTACAATTTTTCACCTACAACCCATCTCCTCACTATAAATTCCTCTCATTCACACTAACTCAGCTCTAAACCTTTAGAACTTAGCTGTCACTTATCACCTTTACACTGCGTTAACCTTATTCATGATATTTTAGCCTTTTACCCATTACTTAATGTTTTTTTTCTTCTAGAACTTTTTTAATGCAAATAATGTAGATGTTGTCAATAATTGTTTTATTTAATTTAAATGTATATTTCAGAGCACTGGACTCAGATAACATCTTGCTCTAATAACAACATACATATCACCATTCTTCTGTAACTGTGTAACATTACAGTTAATTTATTATTTATCTAATTATTTGCTTTATCCAGTTCAGGAAAGTGGTTGAGTTAAAGACTATTCAAGCAGTCAATGGGTATAAGGGAGAGAGCTGATAACCCTAGGATGGTTGAAGTTGGTAGGACTCAGGCATACATTTCAGCTTGCAAACAGTGCCCAGCAGAAGGGGCATTTTATTTTGTTTTGCAAAATGTTGCATTGAATAAACACTGTGCAGCTTTAGCAGCAAATACAGTGTAGCTGCAACAGCATTATTTTTCTCCTTCTCTCAGACACCCACAAGCTGATGGAGACGTTATAGCGTTTTAATAGTATAATAAACAACCATAGTTTAATTGTTTGAATATTCTACACCAGGTTTTAATTACACATGAATTAATAGCAAGATGCATGCTATTAAAGATATAACTCAACACACCATTAATCAGTTTTAGCTCAGTCTGCTAAATTCAGTTAAGAACAATTAATTACAAATTAATTCAAGTAGATTAAAAAAATACATCTGTGTAATGTGGAAGGTAATGTAATGCAGTAATTCTCACCAAGGCACTTCCTGCATACAACACAGCAGCTTTAAATATAGGTGAATTGTAGTTAACCTACATGTGCAGACTTCAGAGTACCATAATAACATTCTTGCTAAGTGCAGTCACTGTCACTGATTTCACAGAATGTCACCAATTTTACTCCATAGTTATGCCCTGTACTGTGTAAAATGTTTGATTTTCTGGTATATTAGTGATGATAATACTCAGCCAGTAGAGCTTCCTTCATCTTATTATTCAAAACATTGCATATAAATCCTATTTTCTATGAATTTTTTAGGAAAATTTGAGTAATATTTAAAAATTGTCCCTGATGTTGGATCTTTACCTCCCCCACCGGATTTTTGTCTGGAGTTTTTGAGCAGAGAGGTTTGGAGGTCTTACACCCACTTTCAACAAATCCTTGAAGTCTTCAGACATACAGATGCAAAAACAAAGACAGATTGTTACTTTTTATTGTGTTGCCAGTATCTCTTCACCCAGACTTGGCAGCATGGCTATTGGAATGTGAATGGACTGCCAAGATTAACTGAGCAGGAAATGTTCTTTGCAGCCTAGTCCCATCCCAAGAGCCTTACAAGCTGCAAACAAAACAAAATCATGTTGCACAACAGAAGGCCAAAAAAACTGAATGTATTGCTAAAAGTAGCAGTTAAGCAGGGAGTGCAAATGCTGAAGGTTTAGCTCCATTAGTTCTCTTGGTAAATCCATGAGTGGATTTAATCCTTGTTAATCAGATGTGTAGGCAGGCCCTTGGACCATTTTCAGCCATGACGTATATGTTCATAGGTGTGTACTAGGCTAATGGCCCTGGAGTCTTTAGAAGCCTAGCCCATAGACGAACCCTGGCATCGTGCTGCCCGATATTAGCTCCCAGTGCATGTGCCAGTGGCGCAAAACTACAAGGCAGTTAAGCAATAACTAGATATACAGTCAAACTGATTCACACATATTTCAATGTAGGAATGCAAAAAACAAACCTAATATTAGATAGATTACACAAGTACACAAAATTAGGTATTAACTTTAGCATGTGCTAAAATACTTTGTAGACAGACAATCTTAGTAAGTATGTTAAAGTTACAAGTATATGAGCAATTGTTATCAATGTTTGTGCAAAAAGCTCCTTTAAAAAGGTACTGGAGTTGGTAAATGAAAAAGAAGTATAGTCTGAGAGTTGCAAAAAGAACTATGCATGAAATAAAGGGATGAAAAAATATTCAGTTATGAAAGTAGAAGATACAGCTGTGGAGAAGTTGGTGATGAGAGGCGTTAGTAAATTCATTAGATAAGAGCAGAAGGTGTTCAGGTCTAGTACAACGGGATAATGTACTCTTAGTTAAATGTCCATATTTACAATGAGAGGGAAATCTCACTGTTATGTGATGAGAATCTTTAAGTGTTACAGCTCTTGGGTGTAGATAAGAACAAGGAGCAGAATCTGGATGAGCGGAGGAGGTTCGTTCTTATCTATTAAAGTACATTCACTTTTATGTGTTTTTTAAGCACTTTATAAGTCACTAGTACTCAGTAAACTGTTAAGAGTTCTGCAGGGAGATGATTCCAATTTGCAGGGTCAGTTTTAATGAGCACCTTTTGCCTGCAACTAGACCAAATGGGGGAGGAGAGAGAGAGGAACTAATGACAGAGAGTTGGTTTCCTGGCTTCTGACAGAGCAAGAAGATTTATTTGGAGTTTATGTCTTAAGGGATGGGAAAGAAGAAAGAAATGAGAAATTTAAAAGCAGGAGAGGTAATAACAGGACAGAATGGATTGTAACTTGTAACCAGTTAGCCTTTTGCAGAGTGAGACAGTGATGTTCCAGCTGAGGCAAAAGGTTAATAAATATGCAATTAAGGGTAAGACATATTCCAGCTTAGACTGTTAGTATGTTTTTAGCAATAGAACTTCTGGATTCAGGAGTCAGTAAATGGGTGACCGTATAGGCCTGCTTACGTTGAGCTTAGAGCTTTGGAGGTATCACATGAAACAGTTGTGAAACTTGACTTTGAATATAAGGTAATGCAAAACATTTTTATAGGAAAATAACTGGATCATGGTGTTACATCAGGAGTAACTCAGAATTAGGAAAGGGGTAGAATGAGCTTGGGAGGGATGCAGAAGATCACTGAATTTGATTTGGAGGTATTGACTTGAAGAAGAGATTTATGAAAGCAGTTGAAAAATATTATCTAAATCTTTCTGTAAGAGATCTTGATTAGTGATGATGCTAAGGCTACCGTGAAGGACAGACAGGAGGTTTTCAGTGTACATGGCTATTTTAGGTATGGACAGTGAAAAGGGAAGACCATTTACATAGACAGAAATAAGATAAGATTGACTATTGACCCCTGTGGAAGTCTGGAGATCAGGGTGCCTGTCCTAGATAAACCATTAAGTATTGCCATGGATCTGTTAGCTAAATAGTCTATACTTAATTTCACAACATTGACATCAATGAAGAAACAGAGATGTTTCTTCAGTGTCTGTGATTTACATTGTTGAAGGACCTCCTGTTAAATTCTTAAATAAAAATGCTTGTAATAAAGCTTTTTTTAGAAAGTAAATGTTAGAGTGTGTTTATTTATTTATCAATTTGAATACCAGTTTTTCAACTTTGGTTTTAGAAGAATGGAAAAGTAAAAATGTATGTGTGTGTGGGACTGGAAAAATTAAGGAGACTGGAGGGTGGATTGGACAGTTTGGGAATGAAAATTGATAAAATTATTGTACAAAGCTAGAATTTGTTAAGATAAATTAAAAGGAAGGAATGTTAAAGGGTGAGTGGTGGTGTCCTGGAAATGACTTTTTCTCAGCCCAGTAATATCTAGGATTGGACAGAGCAGCTCTTTTGGTGACAGTGATACAAGTCAAATTTGCTCCACATTTTAAATTTTGTTAGAACATAGTTGCCAAGATGTGGGGCAGATAGTGGACTTAGAGGATATTCAGTCAGTATCCTTATCTTTCAAAACTGCATTTTAAGATCATAGGCTAACCACAAGTGCTTCCTCTGAGATTTACTCAGAAAATGTAGAGTTTTGTAATGAGACGATAACAGAACTGAAGAGTTCAAGAGCTATGCTGGCATTGTCAGTTTAGTAGACAACAGTCTTGTCAATGCAAAAGTGAAGTATATCCCATGGATGGACATAACAGCTACTAATGAAAACTCTACTGCAATTTATACTGAGTTATAAGTTTTAATGACTTGACTAGTGAATTTTTACCTTGTGCTAGAATCTGCTTTATTAAATAGTTCTGTGTCAACATAATCTTCAAGCTCAAATCCCAGTACAGCATCCCATACACCCTATTTTTACTATGAAGTTTTGTTTCTGATCTCTAACACTTTGGGTTCTCAGTTCCTTATTTTTAATATCCACAATCATTTTTCTCTTGCATTGATGGTTTGTGTTTATTTTTCCATTTTCTAGTTATAGCTTTCTTAGCCGTTATCAGTACTAAAGATGAGAATGCTTTCACTTCTTTAGTACGTGTTCATTTACACCAACTCAACAAAAACATCTCTATACTGAGGTTAAATTCTCTTCCAAGTGTAAGACTCAACATATTATTCAAGAAATTTTTGGACTGCAGTAATTACATTCCTAGAATATATACTCCCAAGAATATCTGTCTGAACCATCAAATTTCTAACATATGTCTCTTGTTTGAGTGAACATTTTTTTCATATCATGTATTATAGATACATTTATATAAACATATCCAGCAAAATTGAAAGTGTTCTTAATTTAGTTGCATATCTGGGATTAAGACATATTTATATCTTCTGCAGTCAGTAATATCTTTATTTAATCATTCATTCCATGTTATTTTTCACTTTTTGCTGCATTATTTTCTTTGTAGGTTCATAGGTGTGTACTAGGCTAATGGCTTTGGGGCCTTTACAAACCTAGTCCATAGAAGTACCCTGGCATTGTGCCACCCGTCGTTAGTTCCCAGTGCCTCTATCAAGTAGAGCCACTGGAGTGATCCCCTGGGGGAACTTTCTATTTCCCATCCATTCATCAAGATTTCTCTTGAAGAGGGCTAGTGAAGTGCTCTGCTTAACATGTATGGGAAGTCTGTTCCAGAGCATAGGCAGTCTCTGGGTTATGAACCTGTCC
The DNA here is from genome assembly GCF_019279795.1 of Protopterus annectens. Lineage (NCBI taxonomy): Eukaryota > Metazoa > Chordata > Ceratodontiformes > Protopteridae > Protopterus > Protopterus annectens. The sequence goes on from NC_056743.1 coordinate 690,119,609, forward strand.
CTCCAGCATGTTCTGCTGACTGTGGTAATGAGGTTGAGATCTCTGGAGCATGTGGTGTGGAGGGATTGGTATTTCTTTAGATGTAGCATTTCTAACAGAGCTGGGTCAGACATGGGTTTGTAAGTCAAGCAGAGATTGCCTCTTATAGATGATATGAGACAGAGAACAGCTGGAGTTTTCTGATTCTGTCCACGTAGAACATGTGTTTAAGGCCTAGGATCCTCTTCGTGAGGTACTTTTGTGGCCTCTCCAGCTGTTGCAGGTGTCTAGTGAGGTACATGCCAAATGGAGCATTATACTCTATGATTGGTCTAATGAGGGAAGAGTAGAGAGAAATGATGACCTTTTTCTTCTTTGATGCAAACCCCTTGGTAATGAGATGTGCCACATAGAAGGACTTTCTGACCACAGTGGCAATGTGGTGGTCAAAGGAGAGGTTGCTGTCAACCTGTGTCCACAGATCTCTTATAATGCCTTCAGTGTTCAGTGGGCTCCCATCATTGTGGTAATTAGTGGGAAATGAGTTTTTCGTAAAGGGGATGACAATGCATTTTTTGGCATTAAGCTTAAGGCCATGGTTTTGACACCAGTCATTGATCTCAGTGAGGCCTTTCTGTAGGACGTCTGCATCACTTGGCGAGTTAATAATGGCTCCCAGCTTCCAGTTGTCTGTGAATTTAGTCAGTCAGAGTCCCTCTGTGTTGGCCTGGACTTCTGAGAAGTAGATGCCAAACAGAAAAGGACCCAGGACTGATTCCTGTGGGACTCCACTCATGACTGGTCAGCAGTCTGAATTGGAATCCACTACTTTCACACTGTGGTTCTATCTGTGAGTCAGTTTGCAACCCACCTAACGATATATGGGTTGATGCCTAGTTTGCTGAGTTTATCAATAATTCCTGAGTGAGGAATGGTATCAAAGGCCTTGGCCAGATCGAGGTAGGTTATATGAACTGCATTACCTTCATCCACTGCTCTGGTGACTGACTCAAAGAAGTCAACCAGGTTGAGCAGGTATGATCTACCATTCACAAAACCAAATTGTGTGGGATCTAGAGTTTGGAGATTCCCTATATCCTTGTTAATTAAGTCCATGATGATGCACTCCATAGCCTTACATATCAGACTCGTCAGGCTAATGGGGCAATAATTTCCAGGGTCTGTAGTCGCTCCTCCTTTATGGAAAGAGATGACTGTAGCAGTACACTATTCAGTAGGGACAAAGCCTGAGGTGATGCTGTGAGTGAACAGAGCACATGGATGTGGTGCCAGTTCACTTTGTAATTCATGAAGAACACAGCCAGGGATATTGTTGTGTCCTATGGAAGCTATATTCTTAGCCTTAGACAATGCAGCTTTAACCTGTGCTGCAGTAATGCTGGGTGCCTGGCATTCTTCTGGTATTGAGACTGGTCCTTTGGGGGGAGAGAGGGGTAAAGTTGACACTGAATCTATCGGCCAGTATGTTGGCAATATCTGTTGGCTCAGTATAGGAAGTACCATTGAGCAGTAACTTAGAGCAAATCTGGGTATTGCCATTGAGATTCTTGCTATAACTATAGAAGGCTTTGTGGTTGTTTTTAGTGTCTGCTGCAATTCTGCCTTCATAGCTGGCTTTGGAGGTTTTGATGTGGGATTTCAACTTTTTGTTGAGGCTAATAAGGGAATTTTTCCAGTCTTGGGACTTCACCTTTTTCTGCAACAGTTTCTTTCTTTTATTGTAGAGTTTATTAATGGCAGGGAACTACCAGACTGGCTTCCTTTTTTTGGAGGAGAGCATCTTGGTTCTGTTGGGTATTTCTAGTTCCATGCATTTATGTACGTGATTGTACAGTGCATTGGTGTATGATTCAGCAGTCATGCATCTATTTTCCATTGGCATGGCTGCTGTGAAGTTAGCCACCTCTGTTTTTAGGAGTTGAAAGTCAGCTTAGGAGAAGTTTTTCATGGTGGATACCTTTGTTGGAGGTGTGGGTGAGATGGGGATTTCCATGGTGATTAGTTTGTGGTTGGATCTAACCAGGGGGAATTGACTATTGGTGTAGAGCAACAGTTGGCCATGTTAGTAATAACCATGTCAAGAATGTTGCTTCCTCTATTGGGGTAAGAATGAGCTGGTCCAGGGCACTGGAAGTGATGAATTCCAGGATGAGTTTGGACAGTGATCTGGTACATCAATAGTTTTCCCAGTTGATGGAGGGGTAGTTGAAGTCACCTAGTATGAGAGTGTTGGGTTGGATCTTAACAGTTTCCAGGGAGCTTAAGAATCTGGAGTGAGAGTCTTGGGATGTGGTTGGGGATCTATAGCAGGCTACGACCTGAATCACCATCTTACCCAGTGTTAGTTGTACCTGGAGTATCTCAAATGCATTATGCTGGGCTACTAGTTTGTAGGTGTTTGTATCCTTTATGAATACGGAGACACCACCGCCTTTGGAGCTTCGGTCCATGTTCTGGGGCTGAAGGGTGTGGAATGAGTTATAGCCTGGTGGTGCAGGGGGTGTCTTCTGCTGCTTTAAACCAGGTCTCCATTATAGCACAAATGCCAGTGTCCTCCATTTCGAGGAGTGATTTGAACGAGTGCATCTTGAGATTTAGACTTCTAACGTTGAGCAGCATGACCCTCAGATTTAATTTATTTATAGCTGTTATGGTGGTAATTTGGTCTTTGGAACACCACCTAAAAAAGCACTATAGGGGTGGCAAGAGCCTTAGCCAGTACCCAGAAACCCAGGAGTGACAGATGCAGGCCATCTCTGGCAAAGCATCGAGGTCTGTCAATCATGTCATCCCAAGCAGACAGATACTGGATCCCCTTATTAAATGTAATATTGCCTTATATTCTCTGTGACACCCCTGCACTGGCCAGTAATCAAGGAGCCTCAGTCCTCACCACTAACACCAGTGAGGGACATGCACACTGGGAGGATGACAAGTACACACATAGTAAAGTACAATTTCCTTTAAGAGCACATAGAGATCACAGTCAGTCTGGGGCTGGTTTCTCCCTCTTTCTCCAGATACTCAGTAAGAATCCCCACTGGCACAGCTGTAGGGTTCAGATCTTGGCCATGTGCTCAAGCCAAAACCTTCAGCACTCCTCTATCCAACCAGTGCTGTGTCCCTGCCCAAGTAGCTGACACACACACACTTTGAGATTTGATTTATATACAAACACACAGACACTCCTGGGGAAGGCTGGCAAAGGTTCACTAGCTGTGCCCCCTTCTGCCAAGAATGTAAGGTAGAAATCACTGCCACCAACCACCCTTACTTATCAACTACTATAAGGCCCTTACCAAAGTGTGACCAATTCTATTTTGCAATGTTACTATTTTCCAAATGGTAAGTGTGACCAAGACTTGAAGGCTATTTAGGAGTGGCCTATATAGTGTCACCAAATACATATGCAAGTACTCTTAGAACTTAAATATATCTATAAACAAACCAGTCACAATTAAAAGGTTTATATATGTTTAATAATAAATAGTAAAAGAATAAGACAATACTCAATAACTCAACACAGTGACAACAGAGTTCAGAATCACAGGAAATATTGTAAAACAACATTGCAGGACAGTCTTACATAAATACAGAAAACATCTAGACTAATCTTACTATATTCATTTCTATCTCTTAAGAGAAATCTCTATAATCTAGTACTTACTAATAGCAAGGCAGTAGTGCTGGTGAGTGGAATGTTTCCAGGTCCAAAGACAAATACAAAATGCACAGACACACTTTCTGAGATAGTTCTTAAATTACTATCAAACATTTCTGCTGGGTTATCTCAGATTACATCATTCTCATCACCTCTGCCTTTAGTTCACAGGCTAACAGGAACTTAAAATATAGCACCTCCATGTCAAAGAAACTTATCTTTCCAAACCTTGCCTGGAACTGGAAGTTATAAAACTGTTAAACATTTTTACCTTGGAAACCTGTAATTATTTCTGTTTCCAGACAATGGAAAGAATTTCTAGCTGCAGACATTCTATCTTTGAGCTGAGATAAATACCATCATAAACAATTCACTTATTTTCTTAGAGTTTGCAAGTTAACTCTGCTCTTTTCCAGTAGGATACACTGTGGTTACATTCTTGAAGTTCAGCACATAACATACAGTTTTCTTATATTTGTAGGACTAGGACACGCATACAAATTATATTACTCTTCACAGATGACATAGAATTATTTAAAAAAATTCCAGCTAGTTGGGCTTGCAGCCTTCACAACCCCCCCCCCCCCGGAGAAGACTCAAGGTAATTTTTTAAGTGACCCTTGAGAAACGTTGCTTGAGAGGGTTGAGCCTATATGGGAATACCTCACCCCATTCCCTGTCTTGAGAGCCCATCTGCATTGACATTGCTAACCCCACTGCGGTGCTGCACTGTCATATCATATGCTTGCAACCCTGGGCTCCAGCTTAGTAACTTAACATTTTGCTGGCTGACTCAATATAACCATGTTAGGGGATTGTGGTCTGTAACTGCAGTGAATTTTCTTCCACACAGATAAGGCTGAAGTTTCTACAGTGCACACACTATGGCTAGACATTCTTTTACTACAGCTGCATAGCATTCCTCCCTGGGTTGGAGCCTATGACTGAGATAAACTACTGGGTGCTCTTCTCCCTCTGAAGAAATCTGGCTAAGTACAGACCCCACCCCATTGTTTGAAGCATCCACCTGCACAAGAAATTATTTGCTGTAATCTGGACTGGCTAACACAGGGGTCCTCCAAAAGCTCCTTTAAGCTTCCGAAATGCCTGCTCACATGCTGGGGTCCACAATATCTTATCTAGCCTGTTTTTCCTTGTCAGGTTTGTGAGGGGAGCAGCTATGGTACTATAACTGGGAACAAACTTTCTGTAGTGCCATGCTGTCCCTAACAATGCCCTCACCTGCTTATTGATAACAGGTGCAGGCCATGCCTGAATGGCTTCCACTTTGGCCAGTTCTGGCCTGATATTACCACTCCCCAGTCTATGTCCCAGGTAGGAGACCTCTGTCATACCCATCTGACATTTGATGGGGTTAATGGTCAACCCTACCCTCTGTAGTCTGCCCAGCACCTCTCTGACATGCTGAAGGTGCTCTTGCCAGGAATGGCTGTAGATGGCAATATCATCTAGGTAAGCAAGGGCAAAATTTCCTGCTCCTGCTAGGATACAATCTACCAGGCTCTGTTAAGTCACTGGGGCATTTGTCATCCCAAAGGGCATCTTTGTGAACTCATACAAGCCAAAAGCAGTCATAAAGGCTGACATCTCTCTAGCACTGGGAGTCAAGGGCACCTGCCAGTAACCCTTAGTAAGATCAATGGTGGCAAGATACTTAGCCCAAACAGCTGCTCTAGGGCTTCATCTGTCCTATGCATGGAGTAAGCATCTGACTCTGTGTGACTATTTAATTTCTTGTAGTCCACACAGAACCTGGTGCTGCCATCCTTCTTTGGTACCAGCACCACTGGGGAGGCCCAGGGACTGCTGGACTCCTGAAATGCCCCTAGTTCCAACATTTCCTGTATATCCTCCCTCAGAGTCTGTTTGACTCTCTCAGGTACCAAATAAGGGGCCTGTTTAATAGGCTTTTGGGGTTCTATATCCACATGGTGCTGCACCAGGTGGGCACATCCTGGTTTCCCAGTGAACATGTCCCCAAACTCCTGTAACACTGCTTGGATTTCTCGAACCTGGGTAGGGGATAGCTGCTGGGATATTGCTACCCCTTCTACTGAGGTGTCAGTCCGAGTCTCACTGAGGCGAGCAGCACCAAATCTCCCTCAGACTCCTCCTGCAATCCACTGCAAATACTCAGCACAAGGGCCTCCCTATCATGGTAAGGTTTCATCATGTTAACATGGTACAATTTGTGCCCCTGCCTTTTGTCTAGCAGTTCTACATGTAATTGACATTGCTGACCTTCCTTATCACTTTGTAGGATACTCTCTATCTCGAGCATTCCTGTCATACCAGACCCTTTTCTGCTGTTGGGCTTCTGCCAGGTTCTCTGGGGCCAAGCCCATGAGTTCCCTGAGTCTTGTGGTGAGGTTTAGGACATATGTCACAACAGACTTTTTGTGGGATTCACACTCACCCTCCCACTCATCTGGAATTAAATCTAGATGTCCCCTCACCCTATGCCCATACAGCAACTCAAAGAGTGATAAAACTGTAGATTCCTGGGGAACCTCTCTATAAGAAAACAACAGATGGGGCAAATATTTCTCCCAGCCCCTCTTAAACTGGTCTGAAAATGCCCGTAGCATTGTCTTTAGTGAATAGTTTAATCTCTCAACAAGACCATTAGTCTGGGGATGCTAGGGAGTGGTCTTTAGGTGCTTCACCCACCAGTACTTCCACAGGCAAACCAGCATATCTGACATGAAATTGGCACCTCTGTCAGTCAATATTTCGTTTTGGAACCCTACCCTGCTGAAAATTTCTAACAAAGCATTTGCCACCTTTTCTGCCTCAATGGAGGGCGGTGCCACTGCCTTGTGGTATCTTGTAGCATAATCTACTACCACTAGGATATACTTTTTCCCTGTGAAACTCGGGGTACTCAAAGTTCCCACAATATCCATAGCTACCCTCTGAAATGGCTCCTCAATCACAGGCAAATGCATCAATAAAGAAATACTGCTGGGAACCACCACGATAAAATAAAGATCCAATTTATTTTTGTAAAAAACAAGCGCTTTCACGCATACAAATGCGCTTCATCAGGTTATAACATTCACATAAAAAACGCCCATTTATATACTAAGACAATCATCAGTTAACTAATACAATTTGTCAATTAACCAATTAATTAAAACACAATCAATGCAGTTGAAGCAACTAACAGTATGTGTTGCTTCATTCAATAGATGCATAAGCAAATATAATCAAACATCCCTCAACATTTCACTAAGAATACTTAAAAACACTCATAACATCATATCATATAAGTCAAATAATGACTTAATAAATTACTAAAATATTCATTTACTATGTCAAAAAATCATGAAGCGTTATTCTGTGCATATGCGCTTGAGCCGAATACATGAATTGTGTTCTATCACTTTAAATAACCTGAATCACATCAGATTGTCATCGCAAAAGGAACCAACATGATTCACAGCCAGCCTATTTTTTAATCATTGTTATACTGGAACTATAATCAGCAAACACACATGTATATAGATATTATTATATAAGAATAACCATAGAATATCTTTTTTAGACCATAAGTCAAACCAATTGCTGTGAAAAAATGTCATTTATATTTCATATATTTCTTGGTTTCTTATTCTCTTAATGCTTTTTTATATATATATACAACCATCGGTAAACATATTGTAACCGACAGACCTTCATCTTAGTATCTAACGCCCAAAACCAATCCGAACAAATCTATCATAAATTGTAGAAATATATAGATATTCTAATATTATCTTCGTAATTTCTTGTAGCCGTATTCATTTAGAGCATTATATGCAACATTCTTAATATGTGTATACATCATAGTTTAATGTCACCATTATTTATAAATAATGTAAAAACTTTTTTAACATGTAAGATTTTTTGTGTACAATTTCACAGTCAGTAGCCGCACGATAAAGCAGGACTACAGCCCAAAAACTTTCAACACTAATCCCAGGTTCATAGATAGTACTTCAAGAAGTAATAATAATATATTAGATTCCTATAACAGATAGTCCTAGCGATATAAGGCAAATGTTAAAATAATTCTACACTAGCACTCAATCGCAATTTAAGACCTCAAGATGTCAAAAGGTCAGAAATTAATCAATCATTATTCAACAATTTTTAAACAGATATGGCAGTGCAGGTCATTGGTATGGAATGTAGACAAGTATTTGTAAGGACTTCTCATAAGCTACATGTCATTATATATCAAAGTGTAACAGAAATCTATAGCCATAGCTCCAAAAAGCTATAGGGTGTATAAGAAACAAAGGCAGATCCTGGCGAAATAAATCGCAACTAGCCAAACAGCCATACCAACCTTTGACATATGTATAAGGAGATATTTAGGGCAAAAAACCCATAGACAAATATCTCATTACATATCAGGATGTAGCTGAGAAATAATACTGATACAAAAACACAAGTTGTATGTCAGTATATATACATAGTCACTGTCTCATAATGATCCTAATAGAGCAGAATGCATCAAAGGAGCTTTCACCTTGTCTCCTGCCTTGCCTACCTTTTGGCACTGCTCACAGGTCCTGCAGTACCCTGTTACATCTCTGGAAATCCCAGGCCAGTAGAAGTTCTGCATAATACGTCTCTTTGTACATTTTATGCCCATATGATCTACAAAGGGAATATCATGGGATGTGACCAGAAGTGCCAGATGGTAGGCTCTGGGCACTGCCAACTGCTCTATTCTCTCACCCTCTAGCCCTCCCTCAGGGGTCCACTCTCTTTACAGCAACCCTTTGGCCCAGTATACAGATTCCCCCTTTCCTTGAGAATCAGGTGCCTCACTAGCTGCCTTTCTCAGGCCTTGTAATGTACGGATTGAGAGCTGAGCTTGTCTCAACTCTCTCTCTCTCTCTCTCTTTGTAACCCTTCCCTGCTCCCCTGCCACAAGATGTCTGGCATCCTCTGACAGTGGTGGCTGACTGTCAGCCTGGGTATTACTACTCACCTCTGCCCTTGCATTAACTCTGCCCAAGGGAACATCAGTACCCACAAGCAGCTATGGCTCACCTTCAGTCTCACTGCTACAGTGTAACTCCATCCCTGAAGTAACCACCTCACCAGTCCTGGCTACAACTGTGTGGCCTGTCTGGGTTTCCCCAGGCTACTAGACCTACACACTTGTCTCCAAGCCTGACTGCATGTAACTGCATGAACACATGGTATTGCATTATCTTGCATTATCAAAATAATTCTCTATCCAGGACATCTTCAGGGATATCCTCAAACACACCTACTTGCTTGCTTCCTTTTCTACCCAACCTGACAAGGTGATCCCTAGCCAAAGGTATATGGAATAGGGTCCTTCCTAAAGCTCTGACTGGAGTAGACTGCTCAAGCAAGTAGTGCTCCTCTGTAACCATTGCAGGATTCACAATGGTTATGTCAGAGGCTGTGTCTCTCTTAGCAATGGTCTCTTTGCCATTCACTAAGATAGGATATAATCTCCTGTGGTAGTTTGGTACCCTTGTTGTCTCAAGACAACCTACTGTTGGCATTTTGTCATTTTCACTTACTGACTCTCCCACCTTTTGTTCCCCACCTTGCCTCTATGGACATCTATATGCTACATGGCCCCACTGGTTGCATTTAAAACATTTAACCCTAGGTCCTGGATGTGTACCTGGACTAGTGGCTTCCCCTGCTACTGACAGATTCTGTTGGGGCAGTCTGACCTGCCCACCATGGGTTCCCTTAGAGCCATGAGCAGCATTGGGTGTCCCTTTCCTGTACAGTGATGCTCTGCTTGGTAGGTATAGGTTTCCCTTCTTCCTCAACTCATCTACAGTAAGGCATTGTCTATCAGCTTACCAGATCCTCATGTCCTCAGGCAAATTACTAAGGGTGTGTTGCCTCACCAAAAGGTCTGCCAGCCCTTCAAAAGTCATGATCTGACATCCACTCACCCACCTATGAAAATAAGTGATTAGTTCAGCAACATATTCACACACACTTTCATCTGCCTTGCATCTATGCTCAGAATTTATTTTTCTATAAGCTTCAGGTGTTAACTTAAAACATTCTAGCAAACAGTTCTTTACAACATTATAATTTAAGCAATCAGTGTCAGGCAGTTTGGAAAGAACAGTTACAGGTTTACCATGGAGTAAGGGGGTCAGCAACCGTACTCAGAGCCCTTGGTCAACATTATACTGTTTAAATACTCTCTCAAACATATGACTGAAACTATCAAAATTAACCCCCTCTGTAAATTGTGGAAGAAATTTACTGACCTTTTGTGCTTCTGGGGTCCAGTTACTCCCGTCTCCATTACCTCCATGCCTCTGGTGAAGAGTCAGCATCTCCTTTTCATGTTGCCTCTGCCTCTCCTTCTACTCAGCTTCCAGGCATCACAGTTTTTCATTTTCCAAAGCATTCAGACATTGCAGTTTCTTATTTTCCCCAGTCTCTAGATGCCTCAGTCTTTCTGCTGCCTCTATTTCCAAATGCTTGGCCTCTAGCACAAGTCTCTTCAACTTGAGATGGATTTTTAATTCCTCTGAGGAAAGGTTGAGCTGTCCATTTTCTGAGAGTTGCCCATTTCCACGGTCAGTCTGATTGTCCTCCTGGTTGCTATTCTGTGATGCAGCTGTGACTAAAGCTGCAATTATTTCTGCCTTAATCAGGCTGGCATGCACCATTCCTTTAGCCTGGCAGATCTCAGCCAACGGGCTCCTTGTCAGCTTGCCGTACTCCTCCGCTGACATGCCTGCCTGCTCTCCCTGACAACTAAGCTAACAAAAAAATAAATAAAACAATTGTGATATGAACTCTGAATGTTCACTGCATGGCTGATTAAGAGTACAAACACCTTCAGTAATCACTGTACACAAGCTACAGGAATTCAATATCCACACCACTACACACCAATTAATATGTGATGTGGCTAACTCACCACTATCAACCAATTTATATTTGATGTGGCTATCCCACCACTGCTAAACAACTAATATGTGATGCCTCTGCACTGGCCCAGTAATTAAGGTGCCTCAATCCTCACCACTAACACCAGTGAGGGATGTGCACTTTGGGAGGATGACAATTACACACACAGTAAAGTACAAACAGATATCAGTCCATCAGATGGCAAACCTCCTTCTCCCCTTTCCATCTTGTTAAGACCAGGGTTCCCCAGTGTTCTATCCTGGGCCCCCTACTTTTTAATATATTTACAAATAACCTCCATGTCTCCTGCCCCCACTTTACCTTAATACAGTAAGCAGATGATTCCACAATTATCAACATCTCCAACAATATACAAAATCTTCACACTGTCACTCAGCAATCTCTGTACCTAGTAGAACAATGGCTAACTGAAAACAGCCTGCTTCTCAACTCTAAAAAGACCAAGCTTCTTCTTTTCCTTCCAAAAGACCTCAATCCAGCTAAAGACAACTTCACCATCTCATCCTTAGATAATACAATTATCACCACTGACTCAAACACCAAATTGCTTGGCGTTACTATAGACGTTCAATTAAAATTCGACCTACATATCTTAAACTGCATCAAAAAGTCCAATCAAAAACTAGGTCTTCTATACCACAACAACAAATATATACCTTACAAATCTAGACCTATACTGGCTCAAACATTTATTCTAACATCGCTGCTGTATGCTGCTCCCATACTTACTAACCTCCAAAATAATCTCTTAACCAAACTAGAAACCACCTATAACAAGACTGCAAGATTTGCAGCCAGGAATAGCTACAAATCCCATCACTGTATATCCCTGAAAAGCTTAAGATGGCCCATGTGCTTCAAATATCACAACTACAAATTGCACACAACATCCTAAATAGCCCCAACTTCTGCCCTGCCCTTACATCCATAATTACACCCTACACACCCAATCATGACCTCAGAAGCACACAACAAAACCTTCTGCAGGTGACCAAGCCAAACAAAAGTATTAGAAAAATACTATACAGTCATTTAATTGCATACTCATGGAACAAACTTCCCTTTGCCACACTACCAAAAGTGGCGAATTCAAAAAGCAACTAAAATTTCATTTCCAGCATGCATGGATATGTACTTGTCAGGAAATTACCCAATTAATTTTTCTTCTTCTCTCAATTAAAATATCTACCTGGTATCAGCCTAAACTGTCTACATACATTACTCTTTCTGCAGTTAGTACCTATGCTATTAAATGCATCTTTGTTGTACTATGCCATAATGTTACTCTGATTTTTTTTTTGTTTAGGCATTGCTACATTCCTTGTAAATAACTTGATGCTAACCAAATTTCTCAGACATATCGTTACTGCATTCTCAAAATATTGTACTTTGCCTTGTATATATTCATATTGTATATTTCTCTCTGTTTTTGTACTAAGCATCTTACAACTTGAATTGTTAGTTTTTTCTTATTTTTTTTAATTACTTTCCTGGAGCTTTTCTCCTTGGGTCTCTGCTGAAAAAGGGCTCTCTGGGCCTAGTCAGTCTAACCCAGTTAACAAATGTAAAAATAAATAAATAAATTTTCTTTAAGAGCACACAGAGATCACAGTCAGTCTGGGGCTGGCTTCTCCTTCTTTCTCCAGATCCCCAGTAAGACTCCCCACTGGCATAGCTATAGGTTCAGATCTCAGCCAAGTGGTCAAGCCAAAACCTCCAGCACCCTTTCTGTTCAACCAGTGCTTCGTATCCCTGCTCAAGTAGGTGACACACACACTTTGAGATTTGATTTATATACACACACACAGACACTTCTGGGGAAGGCAGGCACAGGCTCATTAGCTACGCCCCCTTCTACCCAGACTATAAGGTAGAAATCTCTGCCACCAACCACCCTTACTTATCAGCTACTATAATGCCCTTACCAAAGGGTGACCAATTCTACTGTGTAATTTTACTGTTATCCAAATGGCAAGTGTGACCAAGATTTGAAGGCTATTTAAGAATGGCCTATACAGTGTCAACAAATATATACACAAGTACTCTAGGAGCTTAAATATCTCTATAAACAAACCAGTCACAATTAAAAGGTTAAATATATTTAATAATAAATAATAAAAGAACAAGACAATACTCAATAACTCAATACAGTGACAACAAAGTTCAGAATCACAGGAAATATTTTAAAACAACATTGCAGGACAGTCTCACATGAATACATAAAACATCTGGACTAATCTTACTCTATTCCTATCTATCTCTAAGATAAATAATTGTAATCTAGTACTTGCTAATAGCAGGGCAGAAGTGCTGGTGAGTGGAATGTTTCCAGGTCTAAAGACAAATGCAAAATGCACAGACTCACTCTCTGAGATAGTTCTTAAATTATCAAACATTTCTGTTTGGTTATCTCAGATTACATCATTCTTGTCAACTCTGCCTTTAGTTTCTAAGTTAACAGGAACTTAAAATATAACACCTCTGTGTCAAAGATACTTATCTTTGAGAAGCTTGCCTGGAACTAGAAGTCATAAAACTGCTAAACATTTTTACCTTGGAAACCTGTAATTGTTTCTGTTTCCAGACAATGGAAAGAATTTCTAGCTACAGACATTCTTTCTCCGAGCTGAGATAAACGCCATCATAAACAATTCATTTATTTTCTTAAAGTTTACAAGTTAACTGTTCTTTTCCCGTAGGGTACACTGTGGTTACATTCTTGAAGCTCAGCACATAACATACAGTTTTCTTACATTTGTAGGACAAGCATACAAATTATATTACTATTTACAAATGACATAAAATTATTTACAAAATTCAAGCTAGCTGGGCTGGCAGTCATCACATGCTGTAATACTCTTTTTGGGTCTGCCATTTCTCTTCTATCATTAAGTATAAAATCTGCTATTTGTGTTTTAACAAAATTACTTCCTAACCTCTGCATATTTTCACTGAACATTAAACCTGCACAGGCAAGCTAGCCTAAGATCAACAACTACAACATTTGTATAGCATCATCCCATTTTATTACCTCATCTCCTTTTGTCATCTGCTGCCAAATTCTCAATTCTTTAATCTTTTTTTTCTCCAAATGCTCATGAACTTCTATTGTCTTTATCAACTCCAAGATTGCAAATTAGTGTAGTGAAGTGCAATCTCGGAGTTGATATATTTAAGTAGCAGGGGTTATGGGGGGGCACAGCCCCCCCTCATGGGGGATGCAGGGAGGCTTGCCCCCTGCTTATATTTGGTGGAATGTCATCTGGTTTGTGTTGTCTTCAGTCAGTATATGTATCCTATCTGTTTTCAGTCTTATGGGATTCAGGCTTTTGAATTTTTAGGCTTTTGGTCTTCAGGCTTATGCAATTCAGGCTTGTGATATTTCATGCTTCTGAAGTGAAATCATATATATATATATATATATATATATATATATATATATATATATATATATATATAGTTATATACAGTATAACTTATGCTTGTTATTCAATTTTTACACTTTACACACACACACACACACATGTATGTATATATATATATATATATATATATATATATATATATATATATATATACATACATAAAGCTGTACATAATACTCTTTATAATAATTTCAAAGATATGTCTCAAATAGTCATGTTTCTTGTTTGTTGCTATAAACCTTTACATCTTTTTATATAGTATACTATAATACTTCACCATATATTTTCCTGGATCCACTTCTACCCTGTCATTCTCAATTCCAGATTTTAGTCATCATCCTTTTAACCTTTTGTTTCCTCATATTTTGGTCTATATATTTAGTTGCTGTAGGTGACTGTAATTGCTGTGTACAGGGGCTATATTTGAATGAATGTGATTGACCATGTTGTCATTTGCACAGCATATGGAGCTGTCTGTGGATGAATATGGTTAACTGTTCTGTAATGACCATGTTAAACAGTCATTAGTCTTGTGTTTTCAAGATTAATGTGTATTTGTGTGAAGCAAGCGTCTATTATTGTTATTTTTATCACAATCACACATTTGAGGTGTACACACAATCAACAAACTGACTGTAACTACTGGCTATCAGGACTGCCTGTGAATGAAAGTGACTGACCCTCCTGTTATCTGCTCTGTTTAAACAGTCATTGGTCTGGCTGTTACAGGACTAATGTGTATTTGTGTGAAGCAATTGGCTATTTTTTATCACAATCAGATATCCTGAAGTGCAAAGTCAGCAAAATGACTGTAACTGCTGGGCACTGGGGCTGTCTGTGAATGAAAGTGACTGACCCTTCTGTCATTTGCTCAGCTTTAACAATCATTAGTCTGGAGATGAAGGACTAATGTGTGCTTTCTATGAAGTATGTATGAATTTTTTACTGTGGCTATAGTGTGTTTGTGTGAAATTTATTACTGCAGATCTCTTTTTATATCCATATCAGAGAAGTAAGGTGTACATAGTCAAGGTAGTCATAATTGCTTGGTATGAAACTGTCTGTGAATGAAAAAAGCTGACTCTACTGTCATGAAAGCAGTGTCATTAATCTGGCTTTGTATGGCTAGTATGCATTTGTTTAAAGCAAACTGAAATGCTTTAAGAGGACATTTAAAACTCCAGAGGACATTTAAAACTCCAAAGGTGTCTTTGGATAAAAGTGATACCCCTTCTGTTGTTTAATCACAGTTAAACAGTCAAAGATCTGGCTTGGAAGGAGCAATGTCACACAGTTTATTCTATCTGCTGATATCCATGTAAATGATAATTGCTATGGCTTATGCATGTGTGTGTGTGTGTGTGTGTGTGTGTGTGTGAGGAGGGGTTGCATTGCAACCAATAAAACCAGGCTGACCATAATTTCTTTCACTTTTCCTCTCAGTTTAATCGCAGCATTGTACAAAATTAGAGCCTTTCTTTGGTGATTCAGACAGGATGGGCATCAAAGCAACTGATCATTCACACAGTGGCACAGACAGCAGCATTGCCATACCTCAGGTCCTGTTTCCTGGCTGGGCTGTTGGTTGTAGTTCCTTGTGTTGAATCTCTTTCTGCTTTCAGTTGTTCTCATACCTACCAGCATCCTAAAGACATGCCAAATAAATTGGTATTCCTCCAGTTTGCCTATAGGTAAGTATACAGTGTGAGAGATTAGTGTGTGTGTGTGTATATGAGAAAAATAAAACTGATTCTAACTGTGGACACATATGTTATTGGGGTTTACAGACATATGCAACTTTCCTGGCTAGAAGTGCAAGTAATTAACAAGTAATCATCATTCAAACAATGCAGAAATGCATCACAGAGCATCTAGACCCTCAGAGTTACTCAGGACCTGGTGTTCCCATACTCTCTGACTATATACGGAGAGTTTGACACAGACTTAGTAGTGTAGTCCCTTCTTCAACTTCTGGCCTGGGCTTGATTGCTTAGAGGTGTGCACAGAAGGTTGCTATAGCTTAAGTGGGGCTGGGGACACTGTGTTTTTTTATTTAACTTTCCTCACAGTCTGACCTCAGTGGTTTAAATAGAATTTTGCTACAGCTTGTCTTGAGCTAGTGCACTGTCCTGGAATAATAAGTTGGAATGCATTATTGGGATCATGTTTTTTTTCCATTTTACTTATAATCAGATATCAGACAAGTATGCAGGTGACAATTTTATGGGTTGGTGTGAGAAGGCATGCTGTATAAATACATCTGATAGCATCAAGTTGAAATTTCTTACTGTGGTCAGTTTGTTCATTTGCTTTGTCCCAGTCTGACATTAGAGAGGTATACAGAAGGCTGATAGGGTTAGGATTGAGGAGGCATGTTGTGTATATATATGACAACAGCAACTTAAAATATGGGATTGTTAATATTTGTTCTTTCATTTTCATCTCAATATAATATCAGATGGGTGTACAGAAGGTAGCTATCTTTTTTGGGGGAGGGGTGTAGGGAAGCAAGCAATATTTCCAGACATGATTTGTATATAATTATGTGTTTGTCTGGTCAGTTTATTGGGAAATGTTGCTTTTGTCTGCTTGACCATTAAGTCTTAGACACATATTATTTACTTCTTGAAAGAAAAATAAGGCTGCATTTCTTTCCTTACTCACAATTTCTGTTCAGCTTTAAAAATGTAGATTACAACATCTAGAATCCCAGGACTTCTGGAGGCCAGTTGCCCCCAGACCACCTGCTTAACTCACTTATTTTAGGACAGTGTTATCCAGCTGTGGTGTGCTGAAAAGGATAGAAGAAAAAGCGGAAAAGTAAAACTGAGTGTGAAAAAACAAAAATAAGTTATTTTGATGTCAGATGGAGGTTGAGGTAGGGTGATGAAGCAAAACAAGCAAGGATTAGCATCTTGGTTTATATTTAGTACCTAGTGTACAGATTCTATTTATGCCTGCAATGCTTGTATGAAAACTACTTGCTTTTTACAATTAAGTATCCACAGCTTTAGTGTGCATTGTAAATATACAGAGCATAAAAAGAAAATGAGGGATGAGTATTCAAAGAAGTGTTACTGAGTGACTAATGAGATTCATCTTTGATCAGCAATAGCACCCCCCTGTATCAATATCTGATCTGAATCCATCACTGAAATAAATAAATTAAAATAAATAAATGGGAGCAGAAAGCTACCTCTGTTTCATTAGAGAACTAGCTTAATAGTTCAATGATTATTTTAAAACTGCCTTGAGGCTATAAGGCCAATTAAAACACAAACTCTGCAATAAAAGTGTAGGCTTTAGTACCCAGCCATGTGTCTAATTTTTAAAAATAAGTATAGTAACTTAGCTTGCCAAATATATAATGGTAATCTGCTCCATAAATGAACCATCAATTGTGAAAAATATCTAGCTCTTAATACAGTTCAATACTTATCCATTTTGTATGTATTCTAGTATTTCTACGTGTATCAAATAATTCAGCATTTCATATCAAATGGAGTTCTTCATTTGCATAGTTTTATATGCCAGGCATAATTTGCCCCATAAATAGCTATAAGTTATGGAAAAAAGACCAAGACTCTATAGCCTAGTGTGATATGAGTTATCACTATTCCCAGGATTTCTCTTTGTAAATTTACATTAAATTCTGTCTAGGAGTAACAAGTTTCATTTACTAAATGAGGAAAACAGCATTTTATACTCTAATTGGATGTACATGTGATGTAAACAGTCTTGTGATAAAGTCCTTGTTGCCAGTATCAAAGTTTCTAAATACCTGTCTAACCATTTTCATTGACTTAACCTTTATGTTCTGGACATGTGTCTGGAATCTGAGGTTATTGCCAACAGTGATACCCAGATCTTTGTATTCAGTCCTTTTTCATATCTGAATTTGTCTCAGGGTCACATCAGTATTTATACTAGTTTTACAATAGAATAAAACTCTGCATTGTTCCGTATTAACCCATTATGCATTAAGCAGTAATCAAGCTGGCTGAGGTACTCATTGAATTTATCAATATTGTTAGCAGAAGTAGCTACACATCCAGTTTTTATATTGTCAGCATCCTTTGCTGCCTGTAGTGTCGGTAGCGTAGGTGTTAATGAAAAAACAATATTGAGTAAATGCGGTACCAGAACTGACCCCTGAGATACTCCTCCTTAAATCTCTAACTACGCTGATGTGTAGTTCCCTACTTTAACCCTCACTTGCCTCCCATCTAGCCAGTTTACCACCCAGGGAATAACGTAAGGATTTATTTAATGTTTTTGTATGGCCTCTACAATGACAGTGTGTGGAATACCATGGATAAGTCCAGATATACGATGAGCTGATAATCCCAAATCTAAGACTAAGGAAACTGGCTCATAAGAATTAACCATGTTAGTAAACGTTGATCTATTCTTGGTAAAACCATGTTGTGAGGTGTTCAATAAGTTACCCTGAAGTTCCCAAGTCAGTACCTCTAACAAACACCTTTTAAACATCTTTCCAACTACTGAAATAACATTGATTGGCCTATAGTTGGTAATTTTTTTCCACAGGACCCCCCCCCCCATTATGAATGGGAATAACGTCTGCAAGTTTCCAGCTTGTAGGAACATAACCATATTAACTGTATCCAATAAAGAAGTGCAGATAGAAGTTATCTTTTTAAATCGCATGAGCTGTACATGGTCATTGCTTAGTCTTTGATTTAGTCTTTGCCAGGTTCAGAGCTGTTGGCTGCATATGTGTGCCTCAGAAGAATCATAGAGCCATTCCTTGCCAGTCAGTGTTTAACACGTTGACATCACTGCTGAACTACTGATTATATGTGCATGTGCACAGACACAGTATTAACACTCCCAGCAATATTCACACATATTGTGTACTAAAACACATTGTGCCAACCCTTTAGCACTAAAACTCCAAACCAGTAATGCATACAAAACTTTTTTAAATAACAGCTTTAAAATGTCTTTAAACATTATTGAAAAATGTCGTTGTACAGGAAATATAAGAGCAACACACTCATGTACAGCGTTTGTACCTTTATCTTATTCTTTTTGCTGGCAAGTACAGAATTTTAATAACTATCCTGCATCTTAATATGTCCTTTTGGCATTTCTCAGTGTCATTATATTGCCAACAAGGTCTGTCTATTTGACACTTTATTTTGCTACAATTAGGTCCTGGAGACACTGGAGGTATTTGATATTACAAACCTAACATGAGGCTTTGTAATTTTGAAGATTTTCTTACACAAAGGACAAAGGTAGAAAAATGATGAGGTGTAGTGTGTTAAAAGATTACAGCTACAGTATGAGGGTGTGCGAATGTATGTGTTATATGAATGTAACAAGAATACTACTAAAAGGTAATCTTTCTAATGACGTACTTCTGAAATTACTGGTTGTTCATTAATAGGGGGTCTAGCATCTTCTAGACCTCCTTCTTCATTTGATCTTCATAACTCTTAGAAATTTTTAGACTCAGAGCAAAAATATTCATCATATGTATTGTTCAGTTGCTAATTTGGTTATCCCCCTTTTATCGTCCACAGTTCCACCAGAGGCAAAGATGACTGAGAAAACAGAGAGTGGTAGTACCAATCTGAAATGCAGAGCTACTGGATTTTACCCTCGAGATATTGATGTATATTTTGTTAAAGGTGATAATGACAGAATTGAAACAGCAACATCCTCTGGAATTCTGCCAAACAGTGACGGAACATATTATACTGAAAAATGGACAGAAATTGATCCACAAGACAAATATAATCACTCATGCCACATTGAGCATGAAGGTTTAAAATCAAAGCTGATTGTAAAGCTTGGTAAGTAATTTATTTTTAAACAGCATTATTAATGTACTCAGGGCTGTTCTAAAATACAGAAATGAAGTACAGCTAATGAAGTAACAAGTGACCATGTTTTTGCAAAAGCTACTGACTGCAAAGTTTTCCAAGCATTCAGTTACAATTAGATTAATATTTTTGCTACATTCATAGCTCAAGTCCAATGTATCTCTTACCTGTAGCCTCATATTTTTTATCCTGCAGCTTATTTATGCAACATCAGCTTTATTTTTCAGAAAATAAAGCTCTCTACATATTTTCCATCCTCAGTGGCAAATAAAATATCAGCACATACTCTAAGTAATACGCATGTAAAGTAACGTTTCTTACATTTCAACATTGTAGTCCTTAATTCTACATTTCCTGCCATTTACAGCCATTTGCTAGGTTGAGCTTACTAAGGAGAATGTTAAAAAAGAAAACTTGCCAATGATGCAAAATATTCACTGACTGTTTGACGACATATCAAGGCTCTAGATGTTAAGCTGTGATCAAGGCATCATAATGGACCAGCAGTACAACTTGATCCTCATTTTGGAAGAGAAGAAAGGGCAGATATGTATAAGTACCCACCTGGGTGTAGTTCTACCTTTTCTGTAAGATTCCACCCAGTACTGGTCTTTGACAGCAGAAAAGGACTGCAGAGCCCATACAATCCACTCATCATTTATTGGATAAGGAGCAGGTTTTGCTTATCCAAACAGCTTATTCGCCCCAAACAAAGTCCTCAAAAGATTTACCTGGCACAAGTCTAAGATATTCTTGAATTTACTCTTCAGGAATGCAGCTACTGTCACCCGCAAACTTTTCTGTGAAATAATACTTCATTGTATCTCTAATGAACCATCTATCTCGTGTCCTCAATCTAGTTCCTCTTGTTCTCATCTTTCTCTCTCTTTTTTTTCCTTTTTAATGGTTCCCACATAAGTTGTTCACATTTTCCTGTGGTCATTGAATATTTCTATCCTGTTCCTTCTCTGACTCGTTTTCTCAACTGTACACCTTATGTTGTTGTATTCTGCCTTTATAGGGGTTGTGACGCAGACTACACACCAAAGTCTTGCCCTGCTCTGAACTGCCTATATCCTTACAGCAATGTTATGGTATTAAAGCCTACAGAACTAAAAAGAGTAATCAGTGATCCCCTTCCTAAGACCCCATCTTCATTTTCATGAGTGACAACTTCCTTGATCTGTAGGCCCTTTTTTCAAGTGACCAAACATTTTTGAAAATATATCAGTAAGCTTACCAAAGGCCATTAAGCTGAACCCGGCAAACTTGTCAAAGTTAACTCTCACTCATATTTTGGACTTGAGCTACTTGAACTAGCCAATGTCAGTTAACTAGTTTGTAATATAAAGTGTGGAAAACACTGTGCTGAATTGTACAGAAATATGGATATCCTTATATTCATTGCTGCAGTATTCTAACATATGGGATTCCCTGCTTTGGAAACCAGATGTCCAGCCAGTCTGCCAAAGACTCCTGCTGCTTTAAAGGTACACCAAACATTATCCAAATGCTCCTTGCATTGCGTAGGGCATAAAGGTGACATTCAGGTCCACGAAAACCAGAACTTCTTTGCCATCAGTCTGAAAGTGTCTTTTCAGATCAGTCTGTTTACCTGTGTCCATTTTCTGCCAGTTGAACTCATTTTAATTCTTCCGTGACTACCTATGTTTGTTTGCTGACTTCTTTGCAGTTGCAGATAAGTGCCCCATTGGGGATTCTTTTTCTTGTTTTTTTTTTTTTTTTTTTTTTTTGTGCTTCTTGGGGTTAATGTCATTCAGGAAGGGTAAATGGCGGTGTAGGAGATATATTCCCCATAAAGACCACCACAATAAGTGTCTTTTTTTGCCTAGGAGTTTTTCATGACCATACGTCTTGTTTTACTTTTCAGGTGTTCATTCTAAAAACCCTTCACAGTAGACTTTCTTCCCTTTCCTTGTATCTTGAGAACCAGCATCTTAAGCTTCTCACTAAAAATACAGTGGAACGAATCTCCCACCCTGAGGGTCAGCCATTAGGGAAGAAGAAGGTGAAAAAGGTGCAACCAGAATCTTCCACTGCCCAGCCTCTGCCAGGTAGTTCTCCTGAGGTTGTTACAAACCCAGAGGTTTGCCTGGCTATCTTGTCAGATTTCTCAGCCACGACCATGTTGGAGGCTGGTGAGATCCAACTGGCAGCACATCCAAAAAGGTTTTGCAGGTGTCCATCTCGGACATTCAAGGGGAACCATGGCTGATTTCTTCCAAGGGGCCTAAGGGAGTTCATCAGTTTTTAGTTGGGGAAGATGTTCCTTTTACGGTTCTTGAATGCTGTCCTGGGTCTCAGCCTTCTCATTTTTTAGAGGGGACATTCCTTTCAAAAAGAAACAGAAAATTAAACATGTTTCTTCTGCTCTTAGAGAGTGGCAGGCCTTCACTCAGGGGCTATTTTCTGCTTTAAGGTCCTTAAAGCTTCCTCAAGAGGTTTCGGTTCCTGCTCCTCCTTGGTACTCTACTCCCCTTAAAAGGTCTAGAGAACAAGATTCTTCTAAGAATGAGCTGGATTCTGATGTTGAATCCCTGACTTATTCTACTCAAATACCCTCTCCTTTGGACTATGGGTCAGAGGAGGAGGAATCTATTAGTCCAGATGTTCCTTTTCAGAAAGTTTCCTTTGGGGACACACTCTCTAGAATGATGGATTTTTTTAAAGTGGGATTGTGCATAGGTCTCTGATATCCATGAGAAGTACTATGAGTAGATGCAACTGGAATCTCCTAAACCTGCAGCTGTTCCTCCTGTTTTCACTGCTTTGCTGGATGTTTTTTCTGATGCCTCTCATGCACCTGATTCTGCTCCCAAGAAGTCTGATCCCTCTATAGTATCTGTAGCCTCTGATAAGCCATCTCAGTTGCTTCCTTCACCCAAGTTACTGCCTTCTGACAAGGACATCAGAACTATGGGAAGGCTGGGTAAGAAGGTTTACACTTCTGCTACCTTAGCTTTTAGAACTGTAAAACTTCTGTTCTTTCCTTACTAGGGATTTCCTTTCAGGTTGTTCATCATTCTATTAACTGTAGTTATGATGCAGTGGATGCTTCTTCTACTGCTGCTGTTTTTGGTGTAGTTATGAGGAGGTATTCTTGGCTTAGCCTTCAACCTCTACCTGATGATATTAAAGCTAAGTTGATGGGTGCTCCTCTAGATTCTAAACTTTTGTTTGGGGAAGCTGCTGCTGGTTTGTTTACATCCCTTCAAGATAAGGGTAAGGCATTCCAAGAGCTTAAACATGTGTTTGTTTCTCTTGTGCCTAAATTTCAGAGAAACTACCCTGCTAAGCCTGCCTTTGTTTGTAGGCAATCCCTCCCTTCTACTAAAGGTAAAAAGAGTGACAAACAGGCTCCTCCTGCTAAGGCTACTCAGTTTTCAGGGGGTCTGAAGCCTTCCTTTCAGGACAAACCAGGTGCTGTGTGGCTATCTTTTCCCAGTCACATTCCTCTTTCTCTTCACCTTTCTCTTCCTGTTTGGCTTCAGATCACTCAGGATTCATGGGTTCTGTTGATCATTTATCAGGGGTACTTCATGGTTTGGAAATCTCATCCTCCTTTTATGGGCATTCCTTAACCTCATAGTGAACAACTTTCCTTTTTCCCAGAGGTTTTTCAAAAATCTCTTTGCTCAGGGTACTATTCAAGAGGTACCTGTGTCCCAAAGGGGGAAAGGGTTCTACTCCAGACTTTTCTAGTGCCCAGAAAAGAGACACTTGGAGACCTATTCTAGACCTCTGTCATCTAAACATTTTTCTAACAGTGCCTTCCTTTCAGATGTGTCCCTTCAGATTCTGTTTCCTCTCTTGCTCTGTTAGACCTATATGGTGTCTCTGGATCTCAAGGATGGTTTATATTCCAATACATCCTCTTTTCAGGATGTTTTTGCATTTCTCTGTTGCTTCCTGGTATTTTCAGTTCTCTGTTTTGCCCTTTGGTCTTTCTACTGCCCCAAGGGTGTTCACCAAATGCCTTGCTCCTGTGATTGCTTTTTGCAGGCCTTGAGGTATCCAAACACAGGTGTCGTCTCCAGACACTCTTTTGCAAAATCTTCATTTTGCCATTTTCCTTCTTCAGTGCCTGGGGTTCACTTAAAAACGTCGTCTCTGACTCCTTCTCATGATCATGTTTTTCTGAGTTGCAGGATTCAGATAGTGCCAATGCTTGCATCCCTGCCCACTCCAAAGGCCTTAACTCTCATTTCTTTCTGTCACACTCTTCATTCCTCTGGCTTCCATTACCACCAGGGAGTTTATCAGAGCTCTGGGTTTCATGGCATCCACCATTCTGATTCTTCCTCTGTCCAAGCCTCACATGAGAAAGTTTCAGTGGATTCTGAAATAAGTCTGGCTCCAACATGCACCTCTTCTAGACTTTGTAGTTCCTCTTCTTTCTTGTCTTAGACAGGAACTTCACTGGTGGATTCAGCAGTTGTCTCTGAATCCAGGGATTCCTTTTCATCCCCCTCTTCCCTCTCAGGAGTTGATCACAGATGCTTCAGATGTGGGATGGGGGCAACATTTGGCTTCCTAAAGGCACAGGGGGTATAGTTGCCTCATTAGTAGAAAGAGCATATCAATGTCAAAGAGGTGAGAGGTCTTCTGCTTGCTCTACAGACCTTTCATCCTCTTTTCTCTATACGCCTTCTCAAGGTGTTCACAGACAATACCACAGTGATGTGGCATATCAACAAACAGGGAGGAACAAGATCTTACCTTCTTTGTCAGCTGACACTTCTGGTATGGGATCTTGCTGTCAAGTATCAAGTGACTCTTCAGGCAGTTCATATTCCTTCTGGTCAGAACATTGTGGTAGACACTCCAAGCAGCTCCTTAACTCAGTCTCCTGAATGGATGCTTCACAGGGATGTGTTTCTGGACATTATCCACCACTGGGGTACTCCTCAGGTGAATCTTTTTGCCCCCACCCCTCTGAACAGACAACTTACTCTGTATTGTGGCAGAGTCCCATGTCCTCTGGCATGGAAGGTGGACGCCCGCTCATGTTCTTGGAGGAGGATGTTTCTTTATGCATTCCCACCCCTTCATCTCACTCTGAAATTCCTGTTCAAAATTTAACAGGATGCTCCCAAAATTTTATTGGTGACTCTGTTTTGGTCACAACAGCACTGGTTCCCTCTACTTGTGCATCTAACCATAGGCAATCATCACAACTTACCTCACAGGGTGGATCTAATCACACGAGACAAGGGATCTCTCATCCATCCCCACCTGTCCATGCCATACCTCTCAACCTGTTACCAAAAGAAATATGGACAAAGCCTGACATAATGGGGGGACAAAGGCCCAAAAATAGGGACACATTTGAAATATTGTTCTTATAAACTTAGAAAGTTGCTACAAAAACAGGATTTGTGTTAGCATGCATTTTCTGAAGGATATCAAGTCTGAAACTCATGTCATTATTTAATGACTTTAATCTTTAGATCATCCTAGTGATTTGTCAAAAAAAAATTATGAGGAAAAGACCAAAAATATCAGCCAAAAAAATTGACATTCTGTGAAAATCTGTACAGTTGAAAGGTATGGTCTATGCTTCAACTGATACTGTGGGTGATAGGATTTTCATTCCTCATAGACACATTTTTTTCTGAGAATGTGCTACAAGTCCTGCTGGAGGCCAGGAAACCTACTGCTAGGAAATCCTACTTATCCAAATGGAAGAGGTTTTCTGTTTGGTGTCTCTCTCATAACCTGGACCCACTTACTGTGGAGGTTCCTGTGGTTTTCTCTTATTTGTGTGAGTTGCTCAATGCTGGTTTGTCCTATTCTATTAAAGCCCACCCATCAACTGTCTCTGCTTGTCTGCCTTTTTCTCCTCCTTTAGCTTCTAGATTTTAGGTGAAACAATTTCTTAAAGGCATCCTTAATATTAGACCTCACAGGAAACCTTTTCCTCCTCCCTGGGATCTTAATTTTATTTTGGAGAATTTGACTCAGGCTCCTTTTGAGCCTGCTGCTTCAGCTTCCTTACAACATTGCTCCTGGAAGGCTGTTGTGTTAGCTTTCACTTCGGCAAGATGGGTGTCTTAGTTGCAGGCCCTTATGGCTTGTCCTCTTTTTTGAGCTTTCATGAGGACAAAGTGTCCTTGCACACTAACCCTTCTTTTATGCCTAAAGTGGTTAATGAGCTATCACTTAATCAGTCTATTAATCTGCCTACTTTTTCCCCTCTCTGCAAACTGACAGCGAGAGGGTGCTGTATACTTTGGACATGCATAGGCAACTCAGGGTTTATTTTGATAAGACTAAGGTTATTAGAAAATCTGATCAGTTATTTGTTTATTTTCATCCTAGGTCTTTGGGATTTGCTGTATCCAAGAAACTATTTCTTCTTAGATTGCTAAGGCTATTTCCTTTTGTTACACTTTTCATGGCAAGAGCGTTCCTTCTTCAGTTAAGGCTATTTTACTAGAGCTGTGGCATCTTCTGGTGTTTTTTTTCAAGGGCTTAGATACTAATTCTCTTCTTGAAGCAGCTACCTTGATTTCTGTGCATACCTTTACCAAGCAATGCAAGTTGGATAGTATCTCTAGAGCTAGGGCTGGTTTTGCTAGTGCCACTCTTCATGGCTTTTTAGGGGACTCTTTTGATGTCCTTACATTCACTGCTTCAGTATTCCTTGCAAATGGGATTCCCTGCCATGAGGCCCACTGTCTGGTCAGTTTACCAAAGTCTACCATTGCTTTAAGGTACGCTGAACACCACCTGCAAACTCCTTGCATAGGGTAGGGCATAAATGTGACATTCAGGAGTACCGTCCTCAGAACTTCTTTGCTGCCAGTCTAAATGCTGTGTTAACCATTGGTCTGTTACCGCCATCCATTTTTGTTTGTTTACCATTTTTCTGTTTGTTAACATTCCTGTGCTTTCTCCTGCTTGATGGAGTCTTCACAATTGCAGATAAGTAACCAGTTGGGGTTTTGTTTACTTTTTCTGTTTGTTTTGTGCTGTTTGGGGTTAATGTCATTCAGGAAGGATAAATGCCAGTGGGGGAGACTGGTTCCCCATGAAGACCATCACAATAAGTGTCTTTTTTGCCTAGGTGCTGCTCGCGACTGTATGTCTTGTTCAATTTGTCAGGCATTTGTCCCCAAAACTCTTCATCTTAGACTTTCTTATCTTTCCTTGCATCTTGAGGACCAGCATCTTAAGCTTCTTGCTGCAGATACTATGGCTGGAACTTCCTGCCCTGAGGGTCAGCCATCAGAGAAGAAGAAGGTGCATAAGGTAAGACTGGAATCTTCTGCCGTCCAGCCTCTGCTGGGAGTTTCTCCTGAGATTATTATGAACCCGGAGGCTCACCCAGTTGTTTTGTCAGATTCTTCTACCGAGTCTGGGTTGGAGGCTGGTGAGAATCTGGTGGGTAGCATGTCCGATGGGACTTTGCAGGCATCCATTTCAGGTGTTCAGAGGGAACCA
Source organism: Protopterus annectens (assembly GCF_019279795.1). Taxonomy (NCBI): domain Eukaryota; kingdom Metazoa; phylum Chordata; order Ceratodontiformes; family Protopteridae; genus Protopterus; species Protopterus annectens. Next base: position 690,146,980 of record NC_056743.1, read on the forward strand.
TTGTTGACTGTTTCTGAGAGGTCTAGAGGGGTTCCACAGTTTCTTTTTAGGGAAAAGGTCCTACTGCAGTTGTGGAATGCCATCCTGTGTCTGGGCCTTCTCAGGTTTCTAGGATGGATGTCCCTTAAAAAAGAAACAGAAAACTAATCATGTTTCCTCTGCTCCTAGGGATCCACAACGTGAGTGGCAGGCCTTTTCTCATGGGGTTATGTAATGCTTTATTGTCATTGAGCCCTCCTCAAGGGATTTCAGTTCCTGCTCCTCCTTGGTCCACTCCCTCCCCTAAAAGGCCCACAGAATTTCATTCTTCTGAGGTGGATTCTGATGATGACTCCCTTGCTTATTCTACCCAGATTTCTTCTCCTTTAAACTATAGGTCTGAGGAGGAGGATTCTCATATTTTAGATAATTCTTCTGAGGAAATTTCCTTTGGGTACGCAATCTCTAGGATGATGGAATTTTTTAAGTGGGATTGTGCCTAGGTTTCAGATATCCATAAGAGGTGCTATGAGGTACTGCAGATGGAATCTCATAAACCTGTGGCCATTCCTCCTGTCTTGCCTGCTTTATTGGATGTTTTTTCCAATGCCTCTAAAGCACTGGTTTTGTAGGGTGCCTAAGGATTTTTGTTTAAATGTCCTGCTGCTAACCCCTCTGTGGTGTCTGTAGTCTCTAATAAGCTGTCTCAATTGCTTCCTTCATCCAAGTTACTGCCTTCTGACAAGAACAGTAGAACCATGGATAGGTTGGGTAAGAAGGTTTATACATTGGCTACCCTAGCCTTTAGGGCTATTAATTATCAGACCCATATCTCTAGGTATGTCTTGGCTCTTCTTTCTCAGGCTTGTCAGATTTTTTCTGATCTTCCAGACTTAGAGTAAATCTTCTGCTCTTTCCTTGCTTGGGATTTCCTCTCATGTAGTTTGTTATTCAATCAAATGTAGTTATGATACAGCAGGTGCCTCTTCTAGGGCTGCTGCTTCTGGTTCATCTCTGAGGAGGTATTCATGGCTTCGGCTTCAACCTTTGCCTGATGATATTAAGGCTAAGTTGCTGGATGCTCCTCTGGATAATAATCTTTTGTTTGGTGAAGCAGATGCTGGTTTATTTAGTCTCTTCATGACAAGGGGAAAGCTTTACAGAAGCTTAAGCATGTCTTTCTTTCTCCTGTGCCTAAATTTCAAACTACCCTTTTAAGCCAGCCTTTGTTCATAGGCAATCCCATCCTCGTTCAAAGGTAAAAAGGGTAGCAAACGGACACCTCCTGCTAAGGCCACTCAGACTGCAGGGATTCTTAAGCCTTCCTTTCCTGACAAAGCAGGTGCTGTCTGACTATCCACCCTTTTCCAGCCACATTCCTCTTTCTCTTTGCCTTTCTCTTTCTGTTTGGCTCCAAATCACCCAGGATTCTTGGGTTCTGTCGATCATTCTGCAAGGATAATTCATGGTCTGGATTTCCCATCCTCCTTTTATGGCATCCATCAGCCTCCTCAGGGACAACTTTCTTTTTTCCCAGAGATTCTTCGAGACCTCTTGTCTCAGGGTACTATTCAGGAAGTGCCTGTACCCCAAAGGGGGAAAGGGTTTTATACAAGAATGTTTCTAGTTCCCAGAAAAGAAGGCACTTGGAGTCCTATTCTAGACCTCTCCCATCTAAACACCTCTCTGAAGGTGCCTTCATTTTGGATGTTGTCCTTTCAGTCCCTTTTTCCTCTCTTGCTTCCTCAGGCCTTTCTGGTGTCTCTGGACCTCAAGGATGCTTATCTCCATATTCCAATCCATCCTCTTTTCAGGAGATTTTTGCATTTCTCTGTTGCTTCCTGGCATTTTCAGTTCTGTGCTTTGCCTTTCTACTACCCCAAAGGTATTCACCAAATACCTCGCTCCTGGGATTGCCTTTTTGCAGGCTTCAAGGCATGCAAAGCTTTCCTTAATTGGATGACCTGCTGATTCAGGCATCTTTTCCAGAGGTCCTTTTACAAAATTTTCATTTTACTATTTCTCTTCTTCGGAGCCTGGGGTTCATGATAAACTTCAAAAATTCTTCCCTGACTCCTCAAGATCATGTCATTCTGGGTTGCAGGATTCAAACGGTGACAATGCTGGCATCCTTGCCTCCTCCAAAGGCATTAACTCATTTCTTTCTTTCAAACTCATCTTCCACTGGCCTCCATTACACCCAGGGAGTTTCTGAGAGCTCTGGTGTTCATAGTTTCCACCATTCTAATGCTCTCTCTGGTCAAACTCCACATGAGGAAGTTCCAGTGGTTTCTGAAGTCCATGTGGCTTCAGCATGCACATCCTCTATACTTTCCTGTTCCTCTTCTCCTGTGTCTCAAGAAAGAAGTTTTGTGGTAGATTAGTTGTCTCTGAATCCAGGGCTCCCTTTTCAGCCTCCTCTTCCCTCTCAGGATCTGTTTTCAAACACTTCAGATGTGGAGTGGGGAACAACATTTGGCTCCATGAGGGTTCAGGGAGTGTGGTCGCCTCATCAGTGGAAGGACCACATCAACATCAAAGAGATGAGGGCTCTTATGCTGGCTGTTCAGGCCTTTCATTCTCTCTTCTCTCCAGGACTTCTCAATGTATTCACAGACAATACCACAGTCATGTGGTATTTCAACAAATGGTGGGTACGAGATATTACTGTCTTTGCCAGCTGGCATTTCTGGTATGGGTTCTGGCTATCTAATGTCAAGCGACTCTTCTGGCAGTTTACATTCCTTCAGATTAGAACTTTGTGGCAGACACGTCCTTCACTCACTCCCATGAATGGATGCTGCACAGGAATGTGTTTCTGGACATTGCTCACCAGTGGGGTATTCCTCAAGTAGATCTCTTTGCATCCCACCCCTCTGAACAGACAACTTCCTCTGTTTTGAGCCAGAGTCCCAGGTCCTCTGGTATGGAAGGTGGACGCCCTCTCATTTTCTTGGAAGGTGATGTTTCTTTATGCATTCTATTCCCTTCCTCTCATTCCAAGAGTCCTGTTCAAGATTCAACAGGATGCTCCCAAAATCTTGTTGGTGACACTCTTTTGGCTGCAACAGCACTGGTTCCCTCTACTTCTGCATCTAGCCAAGGGCAATCATCACAAGTTACCTCACAGGATGGATCTCCTCACACAAGACAAGAGGTCTCACACCCATCCCCACCTGCAGGAGGCCAGGAAACCTGCTATTAGGAAATCCTACTTGTCTAAATGGAAGAGGTTTTCTATCTGGTGTCTTTCTCGTGACCTGGATCCACTTTCTGTGGATGTTCCCTTGGTTGTCTCTTATTTGTATGAGTTGCTCAATGCTGGTCTGGCCTATTCTTAGGGTTACCATACATCCAGATTTCCCCAGAAACGTCCTCTTTTTTGGCTCCTGTCCTGGTGAATTCTGCAATTTGTCTGGGTTTTCTGTGAGTTTTTGATTGGCTCATATACCGGTATAAGAGCCAATCAAAAAATTAAAAAAAAAGAGCTCTGTTCAATGCAGAACTGCTTGATGTTCCACACTGAACAGAAGAGGGTCCGCTGTGTGAGTTTTTGAATGGCCAAACACAGAGCTACTGGTCTTTAATGCAGAACTGCAATGTTCCGCATTAAAGACTAAAGACCTTTTCTTTTTTGGTCTTCACCCAACCAAATCTGGCAACCCTAGGAGGATGAAAAAATATGTGCTGGTATAATACCAGCACATATTTTTTTGTCCTCTTTTTCATATAAAAAATATAGTAAGCCTACCTATTCTTCTATTAAGGCCCAGTTATCAGCTCTTTCTGCTTTTATGCCTTTAGCTACCCCATTAGCTTCTAGATTTGAGGCTAAGCAATTTCTTAAAGGTGTCCTTAATATTAGACCTCCTGGGAAGCCTGTTCCTTCTCCCTGGGATCTTAATTTAATTCTGGAAAAATTGATTCAGGCTCCTTTTGAGCCTGCTGTTTAAGCTTCCTTGCAACATTGTTCTTGGAAGACAGTTCTTTTGTTAGCTCTTACTTTTGCCGGATGGGTGTATGAGTTACAAGCCCTTATGGCTTGTCCACCATTTCTGTTGTTTCATGAGGACAGGGTGTCCTTGCGTACTAATCCTTCTTTCATGCTCAAGGTGGTTAATGAGTTGTCACTTAATCAGTCTATTAATTTGCCTACTTTTTCCCCCTCTCCGATATCTGACAGTGAGAGGGTGCTGCATACATTAGATGTCCATAGACAGTTCAGACTTTATTTGAATAAAACTAAAGCTATCAGAAAATCTGGCCAGTTATTTGTTTCCTTTCATCCTAGTTCTTTAGGTTTAGCTGTTTCCAAGCAAACTATTCCCACTTGGATTTCAAAGGCTATTTCCTTTTGTTACACTTTTCATGACGAGAGCCTTCGTTCTTCTGTAAAGACTCATCCCACTAGAGCTGTAGCTTCTTCTGGTGCTTTTTTCAAAGGCTTAGATGCTAATTCTATTCTTGAAGCTGCTACCTGGACTTGTGTGTATACCTTTACCAAACATTACCAGTTGGATGGTATCTCCAGAGCTAGAGCTGGTTTTGCTGCTGCCATTCTTCATGGCTTCTTGGAGGGGCTTTGCTGCTTCCTCCTCCCAGGTTTCTTCTTGAGCTTTTGCACACTCCTGTTTGTAAGAAATACTGCAGAGGTGAATGTAAGGACATAGTATAGTTGTGTAAAATCTTACCATAACAGTAGATGTCCTTGCATTTACTGCTGTAGTATTCACTCCCTACCACCATCCTCCTGCTCTTTTTTTCCTTCCTGGATGTGCAGGTTCTCCTTGGTTTTCCTTGGACTGCTGTTCCTACTGGGGCAATCAGTTCTGAGGATGGTACGCCTGAACGTCACCTTTATGCCCTACCCTACGCAAGGAATGTGCAGGTGATGTTCAGCGTACCTTAAAGCAATGGTAGACTTTGGTAAACTGGCCTGATGGTGGGCTTCATGGCAGGGAATCCCATTTGTAAGGAATACTGCAGTGGTGAAGGCAAGCACATCTGCCATTATGGTAAGATTTTACACAACTGTACTTTCCTTCCCCCTCTCTAGTTTCCTGTTGAACTTTGGCACTCTCCCATATATTATGAATAGTGTGGCAGTAAATGTAAGAACATAGTACAGTTGTGTAAAATATTACCATAACAGATGTCCTTGCCTTCACTGCTGCAGTATTCACTCCCTCCATCTCCCTAGTCTTTTGCCTTCCTGGATGTACAGATTATCTCGGGTTCCTTGGACTGGTGTTCCTACTGGGGCAATCAGTTCTGTTTTTGGTAGGTTTGAATGTCACCTTTATGCCCTACACTATGCAAGGAGCATTTGGGTGACATTCGGTGTACCTTTAAAGCAACAGGCGCCTTTGGTAGACTGGCTGGACATTGGGTTTCCAAGGCAGGGACTCCCATATGTTAGAATACTACAGCAGTGAAGGCAAGGACATCTACCATTTTGGTAAGATTTTACACAACTGTACTTCCTTCTCCCAAGATATGCTTTCCTTACAACAGATGCTATTTCTAAACAAGTCCCAATGTCAATAAATGGGACTAATATATAAGGTGTCACTGCTCAGCATCAGAGGAAGACCGCTGTTGTATGCTCATGCAACAATGGTGTTCAGTGTTGAAGGACTTACAGTTTACCTCTGAATTTCATTTCCTAGGTATACTGATTTAAAGGATGTTTCACTCTATATTCTCAAGTTATCTTAAGGGGTGGGCAAACTTTTTGATTCGTGGGCCACATTGAGTTCTAACATTTGACAAAGGGGCCGGAACAGGAGCAGATAGATGGCATGCTTTGAAAACATCACCTCATTGGGGGAAAAATACACATCTTGGGATATGGAGAAAACATGTGCTTTAATTTCCAATGAAAATGAAGAAAAGCATTACAATAAAATCTCTGACTTCGAAATGAGTCTTTAAACACTGAAAATCAAATAAATGACCATTTTATTTTAAAGCACTGAAAGTTCTGTTATCCTTCAGGATATCACCATCACTCTGAATGAATCAGCAATGACAAAACTGCACAATTCAGAACATTTCCATCATAAAAGTCTACTTAATTATTAACATGGTTGCCACCTTTGTCTCATCCATTTCTCCTGGCCAAAGAATAATGTAGGCACACCCATAGTAACACTTACAGATTGCTTTAATTTATAGCAAGACATAATGGGATGATGTTGAGACTATGTGGGACTAAATATTGTACAGTCATTTTTACATCACTGACAAATCAATACAACAAATCACTACAATGAATTCCCAATGAACAAAACTGGACTCCCAATGACCATGAAACCATTTAACAGATTTAACTTTCAGGCAGGTGACCTGGACCACTAGGACTCACTTTCGGTCAAGCCTTAATTGCAATACAACTACTGAAACCCAGTGAATAAAACATAACAAAAATAATTAAAAGCATAAAAATACAAATCAGACATAAATGCACAAAACTGTATTAGGTACAGCATATAAAAATAGCTTAATACCTCTGTAAAACAAAAACATTAACACCAGTTACCTAGTAAAGATTGTGAGAAGATTCATCTGGAAGAGAAGGATTCCAAGACCATTTTATCTCAGGAAACATTGCATGAGCATACACAATGGCTCCCTAAAAAAATGTTTTCATTCTATTTTTATATGAATACAGTATAGGAATTTTAACAATGGCTTCAGAGGTGCACTCCAGTGACACTATTCCCAGGTCCTCTGGACCATATAAAACTAGATCACATTCTTTGGGGCATTTTAAATCAAAAGTAATATTAGGACTTATGGAAAATGCTGCACAGACAAGGAGGGGACTTATATATTCAAGTGCCTGCTTACATATTAATCCCTTGTGAACTGCTTCTTTCTTCTGCTTTCATAATTCACTTTCTCTCTCCAATCGCTCACACACACATACACTCTTCACCTTTCAAACCTGCATTCAATCACCTTCTCTCTCTGATCGCTCACACACACACACACACTTCACCTTTCAAACCTGCATTCACTCACTTTCTTTCTCCAATCGCTCACACACACACACACACTTCACCTTTCAAATCTGCATTCATTCACTTTCTCTCTCCGATCGCTCACACACACACACACACACACGCACTTCACCTTTCAAACCTGCATTCAGTGATTCACTCACTTTCTCTTTCCTATTGCAGCCATACACACACACACACACACACACACACACACACACACACACACACACACACACACACACACACACACACACTCTCTCTTACCCTGAGTAGTGCTCGGCGTCTTCTGTTCAATCCATCCTCATGTTGCTGCTGCTGCCATTAATCCTGGGCCCGGCTCCGTTTCAGGGCTCGCTGTATCCCCCAGCCTGCTAACGCCATTAATCCCAGCTCCGTGAGCTCACTATATCCCTGGCCCCTTTGCTGCTACCATGAATCTGTTTCAGGGCTCGCTGAGTCAGCCTCTTCTGTTCCACATGTTGCATTCCCGCTGACTGTTAACTTAACCGCCAGCCAGCCGGAAATGATGATGCGAGCTCCTTGAGCTCAATTCTGACTGGCTGGTAGCCTGACGGTGCTGATGTCATCGCGCACGTGATGACGTCAGCCCCGACAGCGCGAAAATTTTTTAAAAATTATTAAAATTTATTAAATTTTTTCAAGTTTGGCGGGCCAAATCAAAACGTTTAACGGGCCGCATGTGGCCCCCGGGCCGTAGTTTGCCCATGCCTTAAGCAGTTCAGTTTTATTATAGAGGTTCAGCATGGTTTTTAAAAAGACTGCCTTCAACAAGCTTATTGCTCATCTTTGGGACAATCATAATGCTAATGACATTGCAGGAGCAGCCCTTTCATTTCCCCTGAGCTTTTGGCTTAGTCAGTTATAATCTATTTCTGAATAAATTGATAGGGTAGGTTGTTATTATCCTCTTTTGATGTGGCTCAGTCAGTATCTCTGGTGTAGATCATGGAAGATGAGATGTGTGAGTCATGTGTCATATTCAGCTTCTAGAGTATCACAGGGTCAGTGTTTGGACATCTACTTGTAATATTTGTAATTGGTGTAAGATACTGAGTGCAGGATAAGTACTAAGATGAGTTCCTTTAGAACAAGAAGTGTCAGTCCGACCTTATTCAGATTTATGACTTGATTATGTTGGAGCATGACAAAGGAAATCAAGATGATACGTTATCCACTGACTTCAATAAAGTCTTTAAACTAGACACTCACAGCAGACTGAAAGGCTAACTAAAAGGACTTAGAATAAAAAAAATCACCTGACTAAATAGGCAGAAGGATATATGGGTGTTATATGGCAATTTAGCAAAAGAAAGGGAAGTGGTTATGGGGTTTTAAAGAGGTCAATCCTGGGAGCAGTGCTGTTTAGCAACTTTGTATCAGACATCACAGAGATCATTGTGAACAGGATCAAATCTATTTGTAGATGGCATTGAATAGAAGGAAGAGTGAAAGATGAAGGAGCAAACCTTCAGAGGGACTGATGAAACAGAGTGGGCAGAATATGGCATCTGTGGTTTAATGCAGCGAAGTGAAAACTGCTTTCGAGATGTAATACACCCAAAGTAAAACGCTAGCTGAAAATAGTGTCCATAAGAAGCACACATCAGGAAAAATACATTGGTGAGGTGGTAAATGCAAAATTGAAACTCCAGGGGTAAAATGAGAAAGTAACAGTCAAGCCACTACGCTGCTGTGCTGTGTCCTCAAAATAACTATTTTCATGAATAGAAAGGTTATACAACCTTGGTCAGGCCCCCACTGAGTACTTTGTTTATTCAGTTTGCTTCTACAAGGGCAATGATATGGATCTAGTCAAGAAGGTAGAAAGAAAGGCTACCAGAGTAATAAAAGGGAATGAAAAACTAAGGATACATAGAGGGTCCCAGTAGCTAAATCTATTCTCAGTCAAGAAGAGATATACTCTGGATGCACAAGACACTTTGGAAATAGTACAATGGCATATAACTCAAGAGGAGAAACATAAGGAGAATCTAGCAGGTCTACCAAACAAAGGGTACAGAGTTCAACACAGACATTATAAAATACGTTTTCATTGAGAAATTAGCGGATACACAGAATTGATTACACAAGTAGGCAGTGGACTGTTAAGGCTAGAGTCCCTCATTAAGATATAGGATGGTAGTGAAGTAAGAGAAGTGGTACAGGAAAAGCAGATGATATTAGTTAAACATATAAGGCAGACTAAGCTCTTTTATGACATCATAACTATGTAATGCAATGTCTGATATGAGGTAGGCATGTAATGCCAATACAGTGAGTTACTTGACAGATGATGGCACTATTTGCTTCTCTGTGTCAACTAAGCAGGTTGTGAACTTAAGATGGCAGTCATTATTTAATTGCATACAGAATGTCTTACGTGGAACTCTCTCATAGTGCATGCTGGGAATACCATCTTACTGATATTAAATAATAAAATCCTAGCAAATACCAGGATAGGTTTAATGGTTAAAGAATATTAAGTAATTTAATTATGAAAGCATATCCAGCCTCAATAAAGTAATACTGTACTGTATCAAACATTTTGTTACTTTGATCATGTTAGCTATATCATGAAGAAAAGTGCTGTTTAGGATGAGGTACTGTATATAAACAGGCTTTGGCAAACCATCTGGTGACTCATGAGGGAGGGGGAGAGTTTTACCCAGGCTGTTATTAGCAAGGGTGGAGAAATGTTGCCTTTAACAGGGGCCATTGCTGGAAAAATAGTTCTGGAAGCAGATGGTGGAATTGAATCAATTTTTGGCTGATGAGATTACCATGGCAATTAAACAGTATTGCTGTGAATAGGATGCAGGACTGGATTAGATCCAGCAGAAATGCCAAAGGTGCTAGACACTGTTGGAGTGTCATAGCTAATATGTACTTACATTGCTGTCTGGATGGCTGGGACAGTACCTACGGCTAGGCAGACTGGGGTTGCAGTCAATTTTCAGAAAAGAGTCAGGAGGGTGTATTCCATTTATAGATGGATCCCACTCCTTAGCTTCCCTGCGAAAACACGTCAATGAATTCATGCAACAGTGAACCCTCTGATTCAGAGGAGCAGGGTGTATTCCATTTTGGCCATGGAACAAGAGCTCAGCCATTTGCCCCTGCAGCAGAACTACTGGATAGTTACAGGTACTTGGAAATACTGTCCATATGTGTTTTGTGGACATGGAGAAAGCATGTCACCAAGTGCCCAAGAGTAGCCTGCAGAAAGGAGCACAACAGTACAGGGTCCTAAGGCCATTGTTGTTTGCTATTCTTTCCTTGTAGAATAGTGGCAGTTGTGTTTACACCATTTGTTTTGGATCCCCTCAGACCTCATTATTACCATCCTACCCCCCAGTGCACAACATCCACACCAGGTATACTGGTCATCCTCTTACCCTCCATCCTGGACTTCCAGTGGTGTTGCTGGGGCCAGTTGTGGATCTTAAGGGTATCCTGGGGGCTCAGTTATCTCTCCTTCTGTCCAGAGTTTTTTTTTGTATGTCCTACCCACTTTCCCTGTCCTGTCTCCTACACTTGGTTATGTCTGAGGACAGCTCTCCTCTTTGGGCCATGACACCCCTTAGGGGCTGTCAGCAACAAGTCCTCTCCATACCTGGGATGGGTACACCCACCCTCTCTGTCACTTCATCAGTTGCCTGAGCTGATAATTGAACCCAGGTTGGCTGAGCCGTAGTCAGGGCATTATTGTATTGACATTCTTGGCATTAAGTTGAATATGTGCTGGGTGGGCTTAGAGCTTTGCCAAAACTGTGCCTTGTCTTCCTCCCTCCTGTATGTGATTTTCATGGACAGGAGTTCAAGCAACAGATGCAGATTGGATAATATCCAGTTTGATGATGTGAAGGTTGTATCTTTGTTGTTTGCAGACAGTGTTGTCCTCCTTCAAGTAACTGTAATCTGCAAGATGTCCTTGAGTTATTTGCAATTGACTGTAAAATAGGTAATATGAAAATAAATACCTCCACATCTGAGGTTATGGTTCTCTCCTTAAAAATAGTGGACTGATCTTAGCCGGTAATAAAGTAGCAGTTAGCCCAAGTAAATGAGTTTAGTTATATTGGGATCCTTTCACAAGTTAAGATAGAAGGGATCAGGAGACAGATCACTAGATGAAGGAAACTGAACAGCAAGTAGTTTCCAGGATAGGTTTAATGGTTAAAGAATATTAAGTAATTTAATTATGAAAGCATATCCAGCCTCAATAAAGTAATACTGTACTGTATCAAACATTTTGTTACTTTGATCATGTTAGCTATATCATGAAGAAAAGTGCTGTTTAGGATGAGGTACTGTATATAAACAGGCTTTGGCAAACCATCTGGTGACTCATGAGGGAGGGGGAGAGTTTTACCCAGGCTGTTATTAGCAAGGGTGGAGAAATGTTGCCTTTAACAGGGGCCATTGCTGGAAAAATAGTTCTGGAAGCAGATGGTGGAATTGAATCAATTTTTGGCTGATGAGATTACCATGGCAATTAAACAGTATTGCTGTGAATAGGATGCAGGACTGGATTAGATCCAGCAGAAATGCCAAAGGTGCTAGACACTGTTGGAGTGTCATAGCTAATATGTACTTACATTGCTGTCTGAATGGCTGGGACAGTACCTACGGCTAGGCAGGCTGGGGTTGCAGTCAATTTTCAGAAAAGAGTCAGGAGGGTGTATTCCATTTATAGATGGATCCCACTCCTTAGCTTCCCTGCGAAAACATATGTCAATGAATTCATGCAACAGTGAACCCTCTGATTCAGAGGAGCAGGGTGTATTCCATTTTGACCATGGAACAAGAGCTCAGCCATTTGCCCCTGCAGAGCTACTGGATAGTTACAGGTACTTGGAAATACTGTCCATATGTGTTTTGTGGACATGGAGAAAGCATGTCACCAAGTGCCCAAGAGTAGCCTGCAGAAAGGAGCACAACAGTACAGGGTCCTAAGGCCATTGTTGTTTGCTATTCTTTCCTTGTAGAATAGTGGCAGTTGTGTTTACACCATTTGTTTTGGATCCCCTCAGACCTCATTATTACCATCCTACCCCCCAGTGCACTACATCCACACCAGGTTTACCGGCCATCCTCTTACCCTCCATCCTGGACTTCCAGTGGTGTTGCTGGGGCCAGTTGTGGATCTTAAGGGTATCCTGGGGGCTCAGTTATCTCTCCTTCTGTCCAGAGTTTTTTTTTGTATGTCCTACCCACTTTCCCTGTCCTGTCTCCTACACTTGGTTATGTCTGAGGACAGCTCTCCTCTTTGGGCCATGACACCCCTTAGGGGCTGTCAGCAACAAGTCCTCTCCATACCTGGGATGGGTACACCCACCCTCTCTGTCACTTCATCAGTTGCCTGAACTGATAATTGAACCCAGGTTGGCTGAGCCGTAGTCAGGGCATTATTGTATTGACATTCTTGGCATTAAGTTGAATATGTGCTGGGTGGGCTTAGAGCTTTGCCAAAACTGTGCCTTGTCTTCCTCCCTCCTGTATGTGATTTTCATGGACAGGATTTCAAGCAACAGATGCAGATTAGATAAAATCCAGTTTGATGATGTGAAGGTTGTATCTTTGTTGTTTGCAGACAGTGTTGTCCTCCTTCAAGTAACTGTAATCTGCAAGATGTCCTTGAGTTATTTGCAATTGACTGTAAAATAGGTAATATGAAAATAAATACCTCCACATCTGAGGTTATGGTTCTCTCCTTAAGAATAGTGGACTGATCTTAGCAGGTAATAAAGTAGCAGTTAGCCCAAGTAAATGAGTTTAGTTATCTTGGGATCCTTTCACAAGTTAAGATAGAAGGGATCAGGAGACAGATCACTAGATGAAGGAAACTGAACAGCAAGTAGTTACAAAAGTAGCAGTACTGTAGACACTGGGCTGTTGTAGAAAAGTGAGAGCTGAGTCATATGAAGCAAGTCTCAATTTAACAGACTTTGTTCCTGTTCCCTCATCTGTGATCATGGACCTTGGGTAGTGATTACAGGATTAAGATCACAGATACAAGCAGCAGAAACGAGTGTCCTTTTCATACTAACTGAGATCAGAGTCCACAGTAGAGTGAATAACTCGGTAAATCAAGAGGGCCTTGGAATACAGCCATCGCTTGGCTGAGAAGAGTAGAGTCAGTCGAGGTGGTGTGTGCACCTTTGATGATGCTCCCTGGGTATGCCCAGTAGAACATATACTAGGCACAATCCATTGGGTAAAGGCCATAGGGCAGCTCCAGGAGAGATTATCTCACAGGTTCAACTGGAGACTGTTGATGGCATAGGGATTCTGGTTCACTCTACATATGTTGCTGCTATTAAGACTGTCACTAGGACAAGTGGTTCGGAAAATAATGATAATTTAGATAATAAGATGTCATTTGCCTCCTTCAGTTAAGTTACTACTGAGATCTATACCATTACTTATGTACTTCTACTGCTGTGTGAAAGAGGTTGTTTTTACAGCTCTACACAAAGCTCTTAAGTGTAACTGGAAATTCTGTTTGACAGTGTAAGTTTGATGTAAGTCTTCCTGCAGAAACCATCACTGTATAATCCTCAGACCATTTGGAATAACAATCTTTACAGCACATACTGCATTACATATGTTTTTATCCTGCTCGTAACCTATTATACCGTGGGATGTAAAATCACATTGTAAGTTTAATACAGATAATAACAAATAGCATATCAAGTTTTACCAGTAAATCATGTTTTAAGAAGTCATCGTCATCATCAGCTCCCTTTTTCCCATTTTGTTCTACATGGGATCGGAGTATCGTGTTAACTGTCGCCAACTATCTCGATTCAGTGCCACAATCCTGCCTTCGTCAACACTCATGTCTGACTGTCGCAGATCTTCTTTCACACAATCCATAGGGATTCTCATGTCTGACTGTCGCAGATCTTCTTTCACACAATCCATCCACCTCTTTGCTGGACGCCCTCGCTTCCTCTTACCTTCTTCCTGTCTGTCCCAAATTTTCTTTACCAGATTGTCTTCTGCTTTTCTGCACGTGTCCAAACCACCATAATCTGTTCTCTTTTACCTTTTCTGCAATTGGAGCTACTTTGGCTTCTGCTCTTATCTCCTCATTTCTTCATGTATCCCACAGTGTGCATCCTACCACCCTTTTGGGCACTTAATTTCCATCATCTCTGGCTTCTTCAACTATTCTGCCTTTACTGCCAAGGTTTTACACCACTGTCTTGTACACCTTACTTTTCAGCTTCTTTGGCATTCTTCTGTCTATATTTTAAGAAGTGCTTACAAATAATTATGATCTTAACAGTGAAGCTGGCAAGGTCATAATCATTTATACATGGCATAAAAGGTAAACCTTCCAGGTAAAACTTCTTATTTAAGGTTATATACTGCATAATGAATGACAGGCTTTCAATTTCTTTTAATTTTTACTTGTTTCTTCTGTGTTGATTCAATGTCACTAGAAGCTTCTCTGACATAATGTTGGACACAATTGGTTGCTTTTCTGGCCAGGATACAGTGCATTAGCCCCTGTTTGTTTGTCTGGTTAGTCATTCCTGTATGCCTTTCCAACTCATCATGCTAGGAAAATTCATCCTTATCTTTCCCTGTTAGCTGAAAAAGGTATTAGTTCAGATTCTCAGGTTCCTGGCAGTGCAGGAGTACATTCCAGTGAAAGACACAGGAATTCTCTGCAGCTGAGATGATCTGGCCCCACCCTGGAGCCTGGATAATCTGTTAGAGCAGTTAATCCTACTAGAACTTCGGCTGGAGTTCTCAGAGATCACTGATGTTGTCACAAGGCCTTCCACTTCCCAGATGTAGTCCAGGAAGTGGAAGAATTTCTACTTTTGGATATCCAGCCCAAGTCAATCTGTGAATTTACAGGTAATTTTCACCCCTCTCCAACATCTGGAAGAGTTGGGACATCACTATATGGTCAAGCTTCATGTTTCTCCCACTTTGGTACATCCCAATTCTGTGGATAGCTGGATGGTGGCCTAGCTCAGTTTTCTGGCAGTTCATTTAGAAGGTCCTGCAGCTTTACCTGCCTTTGGAAAAGATTTTCTCACTAGGATATTAACAATATGATTGGCAGATTTACCCATCCTTCATTCAAGCTATCTGATTTAGAGTTAATCTCTTAGAAGACTCCACTTCAGGTGACAATTGCTGTCAACTGCATAATCTTGAAGTTACAGGTTCTTATTTACAGGGAATTGAACTTTCATGAGAACTAAGACTAATCATTATTTCCTTTTAAAAGTGGTCACAGAGACAGAGAAAGATAAGATTCCCTTATTGTTATTACATGAGTACAACAAAATTTGTAGCAATCCTCCTACAGTGCATTACATATAATGACCATGAATAAATAAGAGAATTATGCCCTTAAACAAGTCCTTTCATATTTCTATTTTCCTATAAGGAGTATAATTCAAGGTAGGAAGAGTCAGTTAAGCAGTGGGTTTTTGTCTCTTTTCCTGTAACTGACAAAAACTTGTTGATTAAGCAAACCTTATCCAAGTGAATTACTGTGGATTCTTTTTTGTCATCAGGCTGCCAAATACCATTTTCTCAATATAATCAAGGGTCACTCCATGGGGGGGGGGGGGGTTGTTTCCACTACCTTTTGCAAAAATGTGTCCATTGCTGAATTTCTGCCATGGTCACGTGGCTTTCATTTCACACCTCCCAGGAATTAGCTCTTATTTACTCTTCTTGCTTTAGTATGGAGCCTTCTGAACCCTTGCTTTTCAGCCCCTCTTGGGTTCTGTCTCCCTGGAAGATGGTTTAATACATCTTAGAATTCTTTCCAGCTGTTACTTACTACAGAGGGGCCTCACTAAGTAAGATATAACAGACACACAAGTACTTGCTGTAGCAGCTGATCTCTGAGAGGGGTGGCTGACACTTTAAGCAGTCTATTGCTTATCATTATATAGATATTATATCTAGAGTGAGCAGAATACTGAGAAATGTTTTGACTGTGAAATCTTGATAGATGTGGATCTAAAGGATTAAAGGGAAGTGCTACATGCTAAAAGGAATAAAAATCACTTTTAACACTTCATTGCCTGGCTTTCACTTTGGTAGACCTTTGCTTAATTTTAAATGGTGTTGCTGTTTGTCCCTAGACCTGCGGTGGTGGTGCTGCGGTAGCGTTGTCACCTCACAGTTAGATGTTGACCGTTCGATTCTCAGTTAGAGCGTCTTTTGTGTGGCAATATACGTGAATGGGCGTTCCTTCGCTGAAGGTTGTGCGTTAGGCCCGGTAAGCCAGCACGTAAAAATCTACTACCAATTATTAGCAGATCGGAGTTCCGCTGTGGCGACCCCTAACCGGGAAAAGCCAAAAGAGTTGCTGTTTGTCCCTAGACAACACTAGTGATTTACATTGTGCACAGCCTAGCAAGAAATTGAAAATTGATTTGCTACAGTAAAATGGATATAAAAACTCTTTAAAAAAATCAAACATTAGATAACCTAGCTAATTCAAAACAGTAGTTTGATTAACTAGTATCTTCTTGCTAAATCCAAAAAAGATTAAGGGAGTCTCAGATTAGCTACCTTTTATAGCTCTGTTTGGTGTGCGGGCCACCTTTCTTCCCTCCTTTTGTCAGCTCTGTATCTTGTTGAGCTGTTTATTGGTGATGGTGGAGGGGGTAAGTGGTTGTATTCAAATTCTGTGTCATTTACATTTCTTTAGATTTCAGTATTTGTGGAGTTACCAAATAATATTAACACTGGCCAATTTAAGGCAGTTAATTTTCTATTTTGTGTTGGGGGGTTGTTTACATTATGTTTTTCACCAAATCACATGGTACCTACAGTACTCAAAGGTTGTTTGCTGTAATCCTTTATAAAATGAATAAGCAAAGTAGTCGCATGTTGTATTTGAGCAGACACTTTACATCTATGTTTGTTTTTGGTCTTAAAATCCTGCCTTATGGTTATGTCATAAATGTAGGGAGAATGTGGGAATGTGCTCTAATAAAGTCTATGGGGATGGATCTTTATATCTGCTGTAATCTGCATTATATTTAAATTTGTTATTAAAGGAATCACTTGTAACAGATGTCTTGATAGATGATCAGTGCTCTTAATAAACTATACAATTAAATAAAATGTGAATCATTTATTCACATATACCCAATTTATCCTCTTTAGGGTCAAGGGGCAGTCAGAGCCTGTTACACCACTCAATGAGCATAAGCCTGAGAATCATTTCTGTGTGAAAAACCAGTGTAGACATATGCACACGTGCGCGCGCACATACACAGGCGTGCGCACTCACACATGCGCAGATGAGCGCGCACACACACACACACATACACACACACACACACACACATACCTGTATGCACAACTAAGGACAATTTTGTTGAATAGTCAATTGATTTTGGAGGAAACCTGTAAAACGCCAGATGGCAGAGGGAGGACATGGCAGCCCCATACAGACTGCATCCCGTGAAGGAACTAAATTGGTGAGCTGAGCACTGTGAAGAAGCAATGCCAGCCACTGCACCAGCATGCCTCCCTCTGTAAATAATACAGGACTTAAACTTTGTATCCTATAGACTTCAGTAGACAGCGTCCAGATGTCCTCCCTGCACTTACAGCATAAGCATAAGGGAGAGTTTTAAGATTACAAATGAGGCATTTGCTTAAACAGAAAGTTATGGGTGACTGATTAACTAAATAGACCTGTAGTGCAGGTGCAAACATAAAGGAGATACTTAGTGTAAATATTTGTGTTTAAAGTATTACAAGATCGAGTACGTCAACAGTGTAAACCCAAACTGCCCCATTATCTGTAATACCTTCAGTAAAGATCTTTTTAACAAAAGTTAGTTTATTCTTCTTTTCCTTTGCCTCACATTTCTTACCACAAATAAATATATGATTGCTCATGTTTACAAGCTGCTGTACCCCATTTCTCTTAGATTAAAACATTCTGATTTTAAAAACTTCCAAGCAGCTTCTTATTCTTGATGTTTGCTCATTCCTCAGCTGTATTAGTTTACCTGTGTTACTTCATTACTGCCACTTTGTACAGAAGACAATGAATATGTCCCTGGACCCATCTTCATACAATTGCATGGACTTAGAATAGCTTGAGGGCTTATTAATATGTCTGAAAATTCACAATGTGGCTTGAAGGAGACAGCCCCACTACGGTGGCATTTTCTGATAGTAGGCTACTAAATCTCCATCTTTCCCATTTATGAAAGTCAGTGTTAATATAGTTTTCTCTTTGCCGGATTAGTAATTTCTACTCAGTCATAGACCTAATTTAGGATTAAGAATTTAGCAGTATACTATGCACTAGAACATTTTTTAACTTATGTTCTCTTTAATGTATGCTGCTAACCTGCTTATTGTTAAGCAGTAGCATTTTTCACTACAATATTTTTAGAAATATTCACCTTTTTTATTAGCTGTTTGCTTTTCATTATGTTTATGGGGGCACAATGCTGTTACTTGTAGCTAAACCTGGAAGAAAAATTTAGAATATTGTATTAATAACCAGACTTATTCAATAATTTGCACTAATGTTAGATTGAAATGCTGCCCAGTAAAATATAGCATGTAGGCAGGCCGGCTTACTGTATTTCTCATCTGGATTTGTAGGTGCCTGTTGTGAAGAGATGGTGGTAGATAAACAGTAGGTGTCTGGCAAGGTGAATAACAATATCTTCCATTGCTGTTGTCATTGTTGTAATCTGTAGGAAAGCATATCACACACTGGAGACAGCTTATTGTAACCTGACAACAGGTGCTACCTAAGGAATGTTATCAGCCTTTCTGCTGTTTTAACTGCTGCTAACAGGTGTTCAGTACAGTATGAAAGCACAGCACACAGCTTATTGTAACCTGACAACAGGTGCTCCCTAAATAATTTTATCTGCCTTTCTGCTGTTACAACTGCTGCCAGCAGGTGTTCAGTAATGAATGTTTTTTTTCTGTGGAGCTACTGCTACTTTACAGTGACCAGTACTGATTGTTCAGAGAAGCTTACAGATTTTTCCTTGCTTTGTAATAAATATCTATGTGGAATTGTTTCCTATAATGCTGTACTGTTACAATATGTGTGTGTCTGCCAGCTAAACAATGACTCCTTGATTTACTGGTCAGATCTGACCATCAGGCAGTATTGCTTGAAATAAAAATAAAATCTGGGGACCCAGCTAAATCAGAAATCTTTAGGAACTATATTGCATCAGGTGGAGTATGGTTGTCAAAATAGGCTCTACATTTCCCTTCCCTTTCTTCCCATGCAACATTAATTTGAGAGTCATTCTCTGCCTCGTTGTAGCCTCTATCCAAATAGTCATGCTTGTGACAGTCAAGTGCTAAACCCAACTGAATGCTATCGTTGCGCAATCGCATTACTCTGTAAATCTGCCCTTTTAAAACATTCCAGGTGACCCCGGGTGACATGCTTGGGATGCATGCTATTTTTGTGCAGGAAGTTGTTCTTCCTAGTGGGTTTTTTGTTGACACTAGTACACATATTGTTAAGGTCTCCTTTGTTTATCTTAATATCTAAGAACTCCACTTCTACAGCAGAATATTTACAGGTAAATCTTAAAAAAAAAAAAACAGTAGTGTCATGCAAGTAATCAATAAATTCATTCAAGAGTTCTGACGAGCCAAGCCAAAGCAAAAACATATCGTCAACAAGACATATGTACCAGACTATGTTCTCTTCGTAAACATTTTGTTATGTAACAGACAGGTTTTCTTCCATTGCACTAGTGCAAGGTTGGTATAGCTGCTGGCACAAGTTGTGCCCATATCCACACCAACCTTCTGTAAGAAGAACTCATTCTTGAACACAAAAACGTTATTCTCAAGTACAAGTTCAAGTAATGTACAGAGCAAATTCACTTTCTCATTTGTAAAACATGTCCTGTCATTTAAAAAAGCTCTGATATTCTCTACTCCCCACTCGTTGGGAATCACTGTAAATAGTGATTCTATGTCAAATGTAACTAACTGCTTTATCAAACAGTTTAGGTAAAAAGGACTTAGTGTCTTTTAGGACTGTGTCACTATGGTCACTATCAATTTTTGCTGAAAAAAACTTACATCCACTTTTAGATGAATGTGACACAGAGAAACTGCCTGGTTTAAATGGTGTTTCCAGCCTTAAATCATTCTTGAAAGCACACCTGCTTAAACATTAATATTGTTTATACACTTAAATTTTATTTGTATTGTTTCTTTTGTATTTATTACAATTGTTGCATTGCTTGTGTGTGCACCTTTTAGTTAATTTATAAGATTTGTGTATGACAGCTCATTGGTTTTGTTTTCTTTTTAAACTCATGTTTTTTACATGTTTATTAATCTCAAGAAGTGATAGTGTTATTGCGAAAGTGCTCATTTTTATTACTTTCTATTTTGTTAAATAAATAGAGGTTTTTGCCTAGCCGTGTTGGTTCGGTACTTGTTTTTTACTTCAACTTTCCACAGCTATGTCTGTAAATGTCAGAGAAAATACATAACAATTAGTAGAACTTATTGTTAATGACATCTCCCACACTGAACCAGAGGCCATTGTCAATGATTTGGCTGACAGGTTCAGCTCAAATTTCGCCCCCCACTTTCCCCAATAGTCCAAAGGAAATACCGCATACCACAACCCCCCAACCTAATGGACAATAGGGAACAGTGCACTTTCCAAGGCCAAAAACACTGCATTGATGGGCCCCATAACATCCTGGGATGCTTAATTAATAGCATGAAACATGACCTCTCTGGTCTACTTGAATCACTTTCCAACTGGAGCCTAAAGTCATGTTTTGTGCCCAAGGAATGAAAGACAGCTACAGTCATTTTCCTGCACACAGGAGGCCAAGCCACTGATCCAGGTAACTACAGACCTATAAATTTGACCAGCCTCATATGTAAGGCCATGGAAAAAATTATCATGGACATGATAGATGAAGACATAGGTAACCTGCAAACGATGGACCCATCAGAGTCCTGCTGGGTTAAAGGAAAGTTATGGCTATTAAATCTGGTGGACTTCTTTGAGAAAGTCAGCTAAGCAATGGCTGAAGGCAAGAAAGTGCACACAGCTTACCTCAACCTGGCCAAGGCTTTTGATACAATACCCCACTCAGGCATTATAGACAACTTCACTAATTAAGGTATAAACCCTTGTATCATCCACTGAATAGCCAACTGGCTCACAGATAGGTCCCAGGATGTCAAAATACATGAGACCACCTCCAACAAGAGACCAGTCACTAACAGAGTTCCCTACGGCTCAGTACTGGGACCACTTCTTTTTGGCATATATTTTCCTGAAATGGAAGCAAATGCTAAAGATTTATGGCTGACTAAGTCTGCAAATGATTGCAAGCTAGAGGTTATCATCGACTCCCCTGCAGACACTAATATTCTTCAAGATGGCCTATCCCTGACTAACAAATGGTGCCAAAGCCATGGTCTTAAACTCAATGCTAAGAAATGCATAATTGTGCCCACTGGGAAGTCAACCATCCTGGATAATTACCGTGTTGATAGTACACCCCTAAGGGTCAATCCAGTGGCCAGGGTTCTGGGTACACAGGTAGACAGTAGCCTTGCCTTTGACTGCCAGATGACCACAATAGTGAGGAAATTCTTTTTTGTTGTGCAATTTATAAGTTAAGGCATGGCATTTAGGTCCAAAGAGGTCATTATCTCACTGTACTCTGCCCTTATCAGACCAATAATAGAGTAGAATGCTCACTTCTGGATGTACCTAACCAGGCATATGCAGCAACTAGGACAGCCTCAGAGGTTCCTTACAAAAAGAATACAAGGTGTAACAAACTTGCCTTATACAGAGTGCCTTAAAGCCCTTTCCCTCTTCTCAGTCTGCTAGAGATTACTGAGTGGTGATCTAGGCTTGACTTAGAAGGCATCCGCAAACTCCACACTTATGAATCACCTGCATATTCATAAGTTAAAAAGTATCAGAATACAAGGTCTAGAGACATAAATTTTGTCTGTGACTAAATCAGAACATGCTGGAGAGACAGATACAAGTCCCAGAGACTGCCCCTCTTATAGAACAGGCTTCCCATTCGTGTGAAGCTGAGTTCATTTATCACCCAATTAAAGCACAGCATAGACCACTGGATGAGGGATAGCAACTTTACACCTGGCCTAGAACCCATGCCCCTTATGGACAGAGGTAGCTTATAAATACCTGTCCCTCAATGTCCTTTTTGGATACATGATGTCATTATTCGTTTGGGAAACTTTCCTAAGCTTAGAAAGCCCCCCTCAAGTCATTAGTATGGTAACACTCTATAAACCTATGAATAAACAGCTTTGCTTAACAGTCACATCAGAGGGCCAGGCCACTGATTTATAACTGCTTCTTCCCAGCTGTGTACTGCCCCTTTTGATATTATGTTTTCCCCTAGCAGAGTTGGGGATTGGTATAATGGTTAAGGTGTTTACCTCACAGGTAAAAGATACAGGGCTGGATTTTCACCCTTGAGGGATATTAGCTAGGCTTAAAATGGCCCACAAGGACAGCTAGCCTAATACTTATCTAGGAACAGTATTAACTAGACATATTTTGTTATGGGATATCTTTGGTATTCCAAACTTTCGTATGCATCTCTATGTTTTTGAGAGAAGAGTAGAACATGAGCTGAATTAATAAAATGTTTGAGTGGCAGCATTTCTTGATGAGAGCTTTCCTCACAGTATTTGGTCATTTTAACCTGTAATTTAGTATCAGTGTCTCACCTATCCTCATTGTTTGGAGGGTATTTTATGAAACTGCACATATACAACATGGCAGATGTGGAATATGCCACATAGTTACATGCTTGGTATTTATTATTTGGAAAATTCAGCATCTGCATTGTTTAAGGCATTCCCCACACCAATGGCTACTTATTTACAGATGATGCTGGGGGTTAAGGCTAATGCTAAATATAGATGTTTATCTGCTCAGCTGGATTTGGGGTCTAGCTCTATGGTAGTTCTTGAAATTGTGACTGGGGTTAAGGTATGTAGGAAATACAACATAGACATGAGAATACCAACAGGGATGTATCTAGGCCCTTTATTATTTAACTTTATATATAACTATTTTGTAATCAACACTGTTAATTAACAAACAGCTTTTTTTTTCTTCCACCCAGCATTAAAATTGCCTTATGTCAACTGTAAAGTTTCAAACCCTGTCACCGATTTTAACAATGCCATCTTTTCAGGAAAGCGGTTCTAGTCACCTACCACCCTTTCAATTAACATTCCTAATATCCTTCTTGAGCCTTCCTCTCTGTATTTTTAGGTTGTGTCTTTATTCTCATCCTTCTTTCTGCTTTCCAGATAGAGTCTTACCAGCTGCCATATGGAGAGAGATAATGACCTTTTGTTTTCTTCCTCTGTTACCTGTTCCTCTGTCATTTAAAATGTAACTGTATGTTTTTGTTTGCATGTTTTGGTGTGTTAGTTTGGATAAAACACTCTCTCCAGCTAGTAGAATAAGTCCAGAATTAAGCACTCGAACCTCAAAACATGTCGCACTTATGGAAGGAAAACCCAGCCAACCACTTTTGATGAACAAACCAGGAATTCTTTATTGAAACTTGAGTGCAAAAGTAATTGACCACACTGTTTTCATCTGTATATTGGGACTTCATCAAAATAACCCTTCGACAAAACACAGATATACTGTAATAACAATATGAGAAAGTTCGTGGTTATTCTGGTGAAGTCCTGGTCTGCGGACGAAAACACTGTGGTTAATTATTTTTGCATTCAAGTTTCAATAAAGAATCTCCATTTTCTTCATCCAGACTGGTTGGCAGGGTTTTCCTTCCATAAGTGCGATATGTTTTGAGGCTGGATAGAGCACTGTAAGAGCTGAAGTAGTAATTGTTAAAATTACTTTCAGAACTGTGTTCATTTCACTACTGCACACTGATACGTTTGGTAAATGCCTGTTTGGTGATGGTTGAAATATGGCTCGATGCAATCTGTTCAGTGCCTTAGAAATGTGCTTTGATTATTTTATTTGTTAGAAAAACAGTTTGTGAAACTCTCTTTAAGGCTGACTGTAAAATATTTTAATTGCCATTAGAAGGTCATAGCAATAAATAACAATGAATGAAAAAGTATTAGTTGTTACTGTAAATATTAAATCAAGGCCAGTTGATTTTAAAACAAGCTGTTGATCTGTATCCCTAGCCACTAGTTCAGATCTCATCAAGCTGAGTGATTTAGCCAGGCAGCTGGATGGTATCTAACATGGAGGTTCTAAAAATGTACCCAGTGCTGGTAAACTGGATGCTATTTGCTGTTGCATACTATGTTTATAGCATTATGTAGTAACTGGTCCAAGGCTGTGAAGGTAAATCTGTTACAACTTATGTACAGTGGGTATCCTAAGCATCGATCAGCA
Organism: Protopterus annectens; assembly: GCF_019279795.1. Taxonomy (NCBI): domain Eukaryota; kingdom Metazoa; phylum Chordata; order Ceratodontiformes; family Protopteridae; genus Protopterus; species Protopterus annectens. The sequence goes on from NC_056743.1 coordinate 690,171,403, forward strand.
TGTATCTCCATGACTACTACTGAGCAAATATCTAAGTTCTGTGCTGTAGTTTAACACTGGTAAATTCATTGGCAGGGGTATCCATAAGGTATGGCTGCCTTTAGATGTACTCAATACATGCCCCCCTTCGCAAGTTGTCAGTAAAGTCTGCAGTTGTCATGTGATAAAGATACAAAATGCATTCATGTCCTCTGCACCAACATATGGTTATTGACTCACTGTTTTCTAAAAATGATATATAACAAACTAAGTAGATCAGTATCAGTGCAATCACAAGCCTGATTTCTAATGTTTGTCTAATTCTATCTCAATAATTTAATATCCATTTTAGATCAAACATCCAATGTTGCACTCATTGTTGGGATTATTGCTGCTGTTGCCGTGATCCTTATGGCCGTAATCACAGTGGTTATCTGGAAAAAGAAACAAAAAGGTAAGGATGAGAAGTGACTAATGGGATGAGAAGAGGGCAGCTGTTGAACTAAGAACATAATGCATGTTTGACATTTATTTTCTGTTAAAAATTGCTTACTTAATCAGCCTTTACCACTAGAAACATGTGATGTTAATGTTTACAGATGCTAAGACAATGTTTTAACTCCCAGTGCAGAAGCATATAATACGTAGTCAGTAGAAGACAAAATATAAGATACTATTAAAAAAACACTTACATCCTTTGTTCCAGCACTGTATATAAATCATCAGTGACATACAAAGACCTTTGTTAATGGTTACCCGTTTGTGGACTTGGGGAGCAGAGTATGGGGGAGGGCATTCACACTCCTCCTGGTCCTTTCTCATTATCAGGAACAGTAAATTAGTCCTACAGGGATGAGGAGTTTACACAGCTTCTAATATTTTTGAATATTAAAATGTTTCTTTGTTTTTCTAAAAAGTGTGATAGTGATATATGTAGTATACGTAAATATTGAAAAAGACTATAATTATCTTTAACAATGATATGGGGATGAAAAGGTGAGCCCAACATTTATTTATGTATGTGATTCTTTGTTTTAGAGGGAGCACAATGAGAAAACACAAGCACAGATATACTATAATAACAATATATGCATGTACATATTAAACCTGGGTGCCATTTGAAAGTGTGAGAATTTTAGTTATCCTCAAAACTGCAGACCTGCATGTGAGAATGTGGGGAATGCAGACTAAATCTGAGGGTACAGTGTCTCAGCGTATTCTCCTGCTTTCAGCTTTAGTGACTAATCATGCATACAAATAATCAGCTCATCAAAGGTTAAGTACCTCACAGCTTTGTAAATACCAGTCTTGTATATGTTGTTTAGCTGTAAGCACCACTTGTTTTCAACAGATACTCAAGGTTGTAGTTGAGTGACGTTAAAGACATGCAGGTAGGTGTGAGCGTGAATGGGCGTGCCTTTGTTGAAGGTTGGGCATCGGGCTGGCAACTCGGCGCTGTAAAATTCACTGCCAATCATGAGTGGACTGGAGTTCCGCTGTGGCAACCCCTAACCAGGAAAAGCCGAAAGACTCAAGGTTGTAGTTAAATATTTACATTACTATTTGAAAATATGGAATGGTAGCGCTCATGAGAGTTATATCAAGCAAAAAATGTAAACGTATGTGCTACGTATCTTGCTTTTATGGAATAAGTAAACTACATTAATTTTTAGTATTTTATTTTTTCTTCTTTTTTTATCTTTGCAGTACCAATAATCAAATGAAAAACAATTGTTTTCGATAGCAAACCCACTGCAGAACTACAACCCAGATAAAAAATCAAACACCTTTATTTTTCATTACTTGTATAATAAGGGACCTCATCAGAACAAAATTCAAAAAGACTGTCTTCCCTCTTTTGCATATGAATATGTATCTATTGTCAATCACGTGACTGTTAACAGCCAATCAATATTGACCTAAACATCGTTACATATATTAATTTTATTGTAAATTTACATATGGAACTTAATTTCTTCAAAACATTCTAGTGCTGTTACCTCAGCGATAAATTAATCGTGTGAAACTATTTGTTAGTGAAAGGAAAACAAAGTAAACTGTTAATACCTAGTGGCATAAAACAGTCTATAGTTTAGCTGACCGCAATTTCAACTCAGCTAATTTATTTAACCCTGTAGCTGCTGTGACATCTAATTTAAACTGGTGCAATAATAATTCCCTATATTCTTATAGGGTTTCCCCAGATAACACCTCTTGGGTCTTTGTTAACCTTCCCAATTATAAAAGAATTGTTAAAAGAAATGATGATCTAGCTTTAATAAATTAATTTATGGAGTATTTAAACAGGTTGACTGATTTTCTTAAATTCACCTATGCATTCCATGAAAGGGAAATTAATTATTTGGACATTGCTATTAAAATGGAGGATAATGGCTTTGTGTCAAGTATTTGCAGAATGTCAACCTTTTCAAGGTGGTGGTGCTGCAGTAGCATTGTCGCTTCACAGTAAGACACTGTCCGGATCGATTCTCAGCTAGAGCGTCTTCTGCGTGGAGACATGCGTGAATGGGCGTACCTTTGTTGAAGGTTGTGCGTCAGGCCTGGCAAGCCGGTACGTAAAAATTAACTGCCAATCATTAGCGGACCTGAGTTCCACTGTGGCGACCCCTAACCGGGAAAAGCCGAAAGACACAAACAATTTACATTTCTCTAGCTGCCATCCTGTACACTGTAATACAGTGAAGTGGCAATTCATTAGGTTGGCAAAAATGATTTCAAATAGAGAGGTATTTATGAAAGCAAAAGTTAAGTTGGAAAAAAAGGTTTTTGACAGAGATTACCCAAGAGAATTCATCTACCTAGTTACTTCTAAGTGTCAGATGAATGGGGAGATAGATACAAACTTTTGTTAGGGTTAGGACTGTCTGATCCCAACAATGGGATGGATTAAGTTATACAAGTGGGTGAAGGTTTTGAGATGTTTCCAGTTAGAAACACAAATGGTTTGGAAAGAGCTATCATACTCCAATATACCAACAACTCTGGGTACATTAGAGAAATTATTAAAGCAAATTGGAAAATATGTAAGATAGACAAATGGTTAATAACTTGTTTGGAGTCAACCCACTGATACTGAACTAATGGACAAAATGGACAATGACTTCATCCTTCTAGAAAAACAACTAACAAAACTAAAGGGGCTGCACTGGGATGAAATCTACTTTAAGAACAGTCTCGATAAAAAAAAAAAACTTGTCTCAAGGAGCCTCAAACTTTAAGAAACCTGTCTGGAACAACATTGATGAGAACCTGATTCAGGAACGGGACAAAGTGTTGGAAAAAGCCAGCCTGAAGTTAGTTGACATTCTGCTGAAGCAGAATAAAACACAGCAGGAATCTACTCTGGAAAAAATCTTGAACTAGAGAACACCTGCAAAGACTAAATATGAAGTGTAGAGAGATCTCAGGGAGTGGAGAACAAAATCACTGAGTATGAGAGCAACATCAAAGCAAAGAAAATCCACAATATGGAATGGGATAAATGGATCAAAAAGAACCTAATGGAATTTCTCTGAACTTTGGACTAAAAAAAGAGAATGCCCTTATTTTTCAAAGGGAAAAGCAGACAGTCCCATTGCAAGTGACACAAAAACAATTGAGGACCAGTAGACACTGATCATGAAATACCAAACACCAGTACTAGCCACTAAGATTTTCACAGGGGCCACAACCTGCTGGGGCCAGACTTAAGAGCACCAACCAACAACAGGAACTAGTAGGATCAGCAGGAAGCCACCCCAGGAACTTCCAAACCAGGCATGAATCAGACCAGCCAAACAGAGTCCTGCTCCAAGGACAGTCTCAAAACCAGGATCCCTACACCTAAGATATCAACACCAGAACAAGATATAGAAAGGTGCCTAGGAACTGAGGCATGTAAGAGTGCTCCCAAAATGAATGAATGACAAGCCATAGGGAAAAGGAGGATGAGGTTTGGAACCAAGTATCCAAGCTCCTCACAATGCTAGAGGAGAACATCCTAGGTAAGGGTCTAACTTTCTTTCCTCATTGTAGGAGCACTCTTATGGAAAGCATAATCTCAAAATGTTTTTCAATGATAAGCAAAAGAAGAATGAGAACAGTGCTAGCAATGAGAGTAATATAAAGTGGGAAAAGCCTAGTGATCTCAGTCCTCCTTTACACTGCACCCTTGCTGAGTTTGAAAAAAGATGTGAGGCTGATATCCTTAAATGTTAAGTAAAGCCCCCCCCCCCCCCCTCAAAAAAAAAGTTTTCCAATGTCAGTAAGGAAGAATTAAAGTCTCTGAAAGATCTTAGCAGAAATAAGTCTCATAGAGTAATGAAAACTGATAAAGGTGGTGGTTTTCTGTTGACTGTTACTGCCAAGTATGACAGTAAAATTAAAATAATGCTTAACAGTGAGCAATTTTACTGCAAAGGGAGTTAAATAATGTCCAAGCAGCCTACAACAATTTACAAAAGCAGCTCAGAATGATGCATGAGAGTGATCTGTTAAATGCAAGACCATTTGACTCTTTGACTATATCACATCCTAAAATCCCAGTTTATTTTTGGATACCAAAGATCCACAAGAACTTGTTTGACTCTCCATATAGGTCAGTGGTGGCTAGTGAGGGAGCAGTCATCAAAACCATATCCATCTTCCTAGACATGCAAATCAAGCCCCTAGCTCCCCTAGCTGAGGAAAACAGGTCATTTATACTTTAGATATTAGATTTTCTGAATAAAAGATGCAACATCCCTGTCAGTAACAATACAATTTTGGTCACCATCTATGTGGAAGCCTTGTACACAGTGCTTCCACATGACTATTATGTACAAGCAAACTGGAGATGTGGTGACTAGTTGTAGTGCACAATGCTGGTCTCCAAATGCAAGTAGGAATCCAAACAAAGACTAAACAAACAAGTATTTATTTAAAAAATCAGATTAAGTGCTTTCTTCCTTACAAGTCAAGGACTTCACCAGAATAAGTTAAAACAAGACAGTTAAACACTATTTTCCCCTTGTTTTCATTTATTGTGTACAAACAGTTGTACAGGCCTACTTCAAAGATAGAGTGTCCATGCCTGGTGAAAGAGAAAATAGTAAAACTACTAGATTTAATCCTAAGCAACAACTGCTTTAATCAAAGCTAGTATAGGCAGGTCATCAGGACAGCTACTGTGGGCAGCCATGGCCCACAGGCTAGCTAATGTGGCACCTGGAAAGTGGGAGAATGATTTAATTTACAATAGTGTCTACCAGGAGTCGATAAAGTATTATTTGCTCTTTATTGATGGCATTTTCATCATCTGGGAGGTAAATGCAAAGTCTCTGGAAGCATTTTATAAATATATCAACAAAACTACTGGATTCCTCTAATTTATTCCAGCCACAGTAAAACCTCCATCGATTTCTTAGACTTAACAGTTTCCAAGGACCCCAGTTGGGAGCCCTTAGCAATAACTTGTACAAAAAACCTACCATGGTCAACATGCTTTTACATGCACCCACAGATCACAATGGGAAATGTGATCAAGTCCCAGGGATGAGGCAGGCTGGAGTGTCAAAAGAAAAAAGTTATTTCACTGCCAACATTTGGAACTTAGAAAGAGACATCTTTGCTAGGGGATACAGTGACATGATGCTAAGAATAATCTTAGACAGAATTAAAGCCCTAAAAGAAAATAAAGACCCAACCCTACATGATCCTCCTGGAAGGCTCACTAGACAATGCAACAACCTCTACAGAGACCACAGACAGGAGAACAGAAAACAAAGTATGGCCTTAACTTTTATCAAAGAGTATAAGGAAATCAGGAAAGTGATCATGGACAGTTGGGGCATTATAACAGATAAGCAAGTAGAAAGAAACTTGGGGCCTGGACCCACCTTTGTTTTCAAAAAAAGCCAAAAATGTGAGGGACTTGCTAGAAAGCAAAGGCAAACTTGATATCACCAACAGGGGTGCCTGTGGTTGTGTGCCTCTAAACTGTAGCTTCTGTCAACCCAAACCACTTTGACTACCCTGTGCTAAAGAAAAGAATGTGGAGCACCTTAAGAGGTGATTGTAATAGTGTGATTGTGCTATATAGAGCCCGGTGTGACACCTGCAATGCCTTTTATGTGGGGAAGACAATTAGTAAATTCAAAAGAAGAATTGCACATCACCTTTCTGACATAATCCTTAAAAGGCTTACAAATCCATTTGCAAAACACTGCTTAGACTTCCCTGAACATAATGGCTACAGATTCCAAGTTCTGGACATCTTAGAGATGAGCCCATTAGAAGGCAACAAAAAAGCTGTGCTTGAGAAAATGGAGCTAAAATGACAGATAAAACTCAGTGCCCAGAAAGCACCAGGAATGAACTCCAGCTTCAATCAAAAGCATCTTTGCCCTGAGAAAGCTCCACCATACAGCTGTCTACTAACCTTGCTGCAAGGTTAAGGACATATAAGTGTGAACTCAATTTTTAAAACCACCTATCTCACATTTCTTTGGACTTTGGTTACAATTCTGGCTCATAGACTGTTTTTGCAATACTTCTAATGCCTGTTTGTTTTATCATGGACTTTCTATGCAAATTTTCAATTACCTTTTTACACAGTATTTCTATAGATTATTGAATGATGGTTTAACTTGTGTGCTCCATATATAAAACTGAATTATCTGAATCATGTGTTCTTATGTTTCAAAACATTTTAAACAGTGTTTCAGATGTTATATACACTTTTCTTTTTATTTCCCCTTGTACTCACTGTAAAAGCTGCTGTTTTCAAATGTAAGGAATGTGGCAAAAGATCTCAAGTTTGCTTAAAGGCCATTCTCCCCTCAGCAAAAAGATCTGAAAGTGATAATTATCCCAAACAGCCTCCACACTCTGGGAAAGAATCATCAATATCTGTTTGCCTTTGTTTGCCTTTGTGCTTCTTGCATTTCAGTGTTTCAGAATGATTCTCCTATACTCCCTATAAAAATACTTATTTCAAAATCGAGGAAGTTTGCAAAAGGTCCCAAGTGTGCTTAGTGGCCATTTCTACCTCAGAAAAAAAAATCAGAGAAATAATAACTTCACCCCACTCTCTGGAAAAGAGCCACCAAGATCTGTTTCCATTTATGTCTCTTCCATGCTGCATTTTAGATTACTTCTGGTTGGGATTATCTGCATAATTTAAACAGCATAACATTTATTTTTGTTTCACTGCACACTTTCTGCAACATGAGCCCAATGAAAGGAGGCACAAAAAATTCTAAAACTATGACTCCCATACAAGCAGGCACATACACCCGCCCCCCCCACCTACACACACACACACAAATATGTATGCGAGTGTGTGTGTGTATATACGTATGTGTGTATATATATATATATATATATATATAAAACCTGCATGATACATGTAAACCTGTATTATACATTTAAAATTGCAATGTATTTTTCAGATGGACTGAGGGAGCCTAAGGGTAAAAGAGTTGCTGAATGTTTACTGTCAGACTGAATTCTGTCTTCATTTGTCATACTTTTTTAAGTATTTGCTCCTGTTAAGTTGTGGTAAGGTGGTGATTTCTTTCATGTACTGTTGATGAGAGATACCGAACACTGTCAAAATGTAAAATTGTATAAAACTTTGAAAATTCATGGTAACATGGAGACACCAGGTACAGCCCCTTACCTAGGCAGACCTGGTACCTCCCTCTGTAATGATAATATTTAAGCTGATCATTTGTCAGTAATAAATCAGACAAGAACAGTCATCCATCATTGAATAAAGATCTGCTGAAATGCTTAACTGGCTGTTTTTTCCTCTGGAAAGGGAACTTTATTTTTGTTAAGTTTTGCTACTTTAGCTGCAGACAGAATCCAACATTCTGACAGTTATCTTTATTCCTAATCTTTTAATAACTGACAGACCTATGTGCTGTTGTGTGGTATGATGAGAAATGCCAAAGCAGGAGACAAGAAAATTCATCATCAATGTTCACCTGTATCACACTTTACTGGAGATACTGTTAGTTGTTTGTTAGTAATTATCATATTTACATATGTACTTAATACTTCAAAAAACAAGTGTTATAAACTATTGCATGGTGTCAGGCAAAATCTTAGATATCTTTGAAGAAAACTGCTGTTAATATTGGTAAGTTATACATCTTGAGAGACATTCAGTATTTATATTGCTAATTATACAATCAAACATTTTCATATTTCTGAAAGATCTCATTAAGGTAGGTTCCATGATCTTAAAACTTATCAACCTGGAAATATTTCTTTCTCCTCCTGTAGGCTCTCAGAAAGGCTATTACCATATAGTCTCAGATCATTTTTCCACCTCCACACCCAACCTCCTAGCACCATAACCAAGATGAATTGCTCAACTCTTGCCTTCTTAGTTTTAAGCCCCAAGATCTGAAACTCCCTTCCCAAACAAGTGACACCCTCTCCTTTTCTGTTTTCAGGAAAAACCTTAAGGCTTACTTCTGCAAAGAAGCAGAGTGAAAATGCTGAAGCAAAGATAGCATTACTTAGGTCCAGCAATCCAAACACCAGGATGAAGCAGATAATCTCCTGTAATATTATTCAGGTCTGTATTATATGATCGACATTTGAAAATGTTGAAGCACCTTCAGTCAACAGAATAATGTCGAACGCTGAGTTTGTCGAATGGTCAAATCATGTCACACCTCTTTCCCCAAATGTAGTGCAGTCTCAGAGTTAGAATATTTATTTGGGGGGGTGTGGGGGGCACAGCCCCCCCATGGTGGGGGGTTGGGGGGACAAAGTCCCCTACTTAAATATGTTTGTCTTTATGTGGTGGTGTTTGTTGGCCTTCCGATTTCTTTCCCTTGGAAAGAAATTGGTGATTTTGCCATTCGACAAACTCAGCTTTCGACATTTTCGTGTTGAGTAAAGGTGCTTTGACATTTTCAAATGTCGATTATATGATATAGACCCTATTATTCCTGCTATGACTCCCCTGTCTTAAGGCACACATTCCCCCAGATTCAGCAAGGAATAAGTTATTCCTGCACGGCAGGGACCGTTCCCGTGCAGCATGGCAGCACGCCTTGCATATTCATGAAGTAACGCTGCCGAGCTGTTAAACGGACACAGAGCTCTGTACAAGCGCAGGGGGTTTGTCTGAGAGCAGAGCTCTCACAATACACATGCCCCTGCACTCCAGAATTGCCTTTCAACAATTTAAAATGAACGAGAACACTCGTAACATCCCCAACCCGCTGTCAGACTAAGAAATCTGGTCAAAGACATAAGGGATAACTGTCCTACTAAGCAGAAAAGTGATAGAACAGCAGGTTCAGCATTAGCAGAGATATTCTGAAGGCTACAAAATAAAAACACAACACAATTTTTTTTTTTTAACTTGCAATAAAGTTTAAGTGTAGCTGCGTGGGTGTGCCTGTTGCTTAGCTACACAATGCACCTTAAACACATGAAGTTCAATAGCAAGAGACATTCAACATAAGCACTACTGCAATAGTGTAGTGGTTAGAGTGTATGCTTTCCAAACAGCCATTCCTGGTTTGATCCCCCACTATAACCAAGTAGCATTTTACATGTGAAAGCAGTACATAAACAATTTTTTTATAATTAGCTACTAAAAACATATATATTTGTTAACCAGAGTACTGTAGTAGGACCAGATGTGAGGTGTTAGTTTAATAAAGTTGTGAAACTCCCATATACACACACAAGTGCCCCATACAGTATAGTCACACATGAATAAATGTCATGAAAGCACATTGGGGAATGTCAGGGACAGTAAACAAATTGATAATATGCAATGAATGATGAATCAATCCCATACAGCAGATAGTCTATAAAATAAAAAATAAGCAATGATAAGCATTGCACAGCTCTGCTAACCAAGTGTAAGCATTGTGTACATATGAATACTAAGCAATGAGTAGCCCAGCTAAGTGAATTTGCCTATTGGTAAGCACTGCTGAACCTGCCCATTTAAGCATTGCCAACCTTAGCTATGCAGGTTTGCCTGTAGCTTAGCTTAGCTCAGCATATTTAAAATCATCCAATCACAGCAAAGGGTGGGAAATCAGCCATATTTAAACCCCACAGGTGGGAATACAGCTCATAACTGGTTGCAGCTTCCCACTGTAGGCAGCATGGCAGGAGTCAGAGAGGGCATGCATTTCTGGGTGCAGCGCTGGGGCATACAGGAGTCCAAGGTCATGGTATGACTCCTGGTAAAAAACATGATGAGAGACTGTTGCATGGCAGTACCAGGGCTCCCAATATAAAGCGAAAGCCTGGGACCATCTAGCCCATGATCTCCCCAGTGCCACTGGTATCCCTCGGACTGGTTAGCAGGTCAGGCACTACTATGCCAACTTGAAGTGGAGGAAGAGGGATCTCTTGGACAAGTGGGTCCAAGAAGCAAGGCAGAGGAGTGATGTACCAGCAGTGTGCAAGTAGTCATACCATTACTGTTTTCTAAAGTCCAGAGTGTGTATGTGATGGATAGTTATGCGTAAATATGTCTATTTCCTGAATAAGGAAGCCCATGCCAGTAGGCTGCAATGGCTGCGTCGCGAGGCTGGTGAGTAACAATCCTGCTTGTAGTAGTCATCCCAAATAAATATAAAGTAGTAGAAAATCACCTGGCAGTATAAAAACTGTTGTATGGGTTGTAATGAATAAACCAGACAATATGACAGTAATAGTCTCATATAGGTGACAGTTAAATAAAACTGTAACTGCCTGGCAATAAAGTTCTAAATCCTGGAATGGTTGTGTTTACCTTGGTATTGTATGGCATTTAGTGTTGTATTCTCTGAATAGTAATGGTATTAACCACTGTTACCCACACTGTGCTACATAAAACATGACTAGGAATGTCTGTATATACATTTCAGTGTCAAACATCAAACCCTTCAGAAAATGTATAGTAAAACAAATGCTGTTACTCTAGCAACTGACCAAGTTTATAAGAGCAGTAATCAAAATATGTCCCTATTTGTACCCCTATGTTGTCAAGCTTTGTTCAGATGTTGTGCATTAAGAGACTGACAGGTATATACACAAGTACAACTAGGAATCTGGGAATCATACCTCCCAACCATACCGAATTACTCAGTTTTTACTGAGTTTTGGGGTCCAAATGAAGGGGTGTCACGATTCTCGAGTGGCACCCCTTCATTTCTGATTTTTTTCCCTTTTGTTTTTGAATTTTTAACATTTTTACGCTGTTGGCGCTGACGTCATCACGTGTGCAATGACGTCAGTGCCGTCAGGCCATCCAGCCAGTCAGAATTGAGCTGAAGGAAGCTCTTCCAGCTGGCCGCAAATGCAGCTCTAATATGCAAGTGCTTTGAGTATTACACTTTCAGCCAGGAGCAGAGCTTCAGTCTGAAATGTGAGCGGGAAGCTTTATGTAAGCCGGGAATGGAACGCAAGCTGGGAACAGAGCTAAACAGGCTAACAGACCTTTTTTTCATTCAGAATGCAGAGTAACTGAAATGGAGAAGGCAGAATGTCTTTTAAGGTAACTGAAACAGAGAAGGGTGTGTGTGTGTGTGTGTGTGTGTGTGTGTGTGTGTGTGTGTGTGTGTGTGTGTGACTGTGTGTGTGTGTGTGTGTGTGTGTGTGTGTGTGTGTGTGTGTGTGTGTGTGTGTGTGTGTGTGTGTGTGTGTGTGTGTGTGTGAGAGGAGCATATGTCTTCCTTTGAATAGCGGTCTACATAGTAACCATTGTGCAAACAATACTCTTTTAGATTCTTTCCTCTTTATGAAGCCTGTACAAACAAGATCTAAACCATTATGCTTTTACCAAACTATTTCCAGGTCTCAAATTACATAGCTTTACTGTTGACTCAGAGTTATGAAATACACCAGAAGTTGCCTGATAAAACACATATTATCAAATTTAGTGAGGATTTGTATTTTACTTTTTCACTGAATGCAGAAATGTCTCAGTATCTCCAGATGCCCTGTTAATTCCTTTAATTTTCTGTCGTTGATATCATGTTGACTGCACTGGTGAAACTGCAGTATCTAGATGTTGCTGTGCTTAATGTTGTACATCGTTTTCTTTAATATTGTTTAACTCCTTTACTTCTGGTGATAGTAAAGCACTCATGCTGCATTATTATACCTCCCACCCACCCTCTCTGTTTTGTCCTGTGTATCACCCCTTTTGTTTCTGCAGTCGTAGATGGTGTTACTGGTCTCTACCTTCTAGCTGCAGGTTCTTCAAGTCAGTGATAGTAAATGGCTGAAAGCTGGGATGGGCCATGCATTCACCTAGATGCAAAGATGCAGACATCTGACATGGAATGAATGTGACTGGCACTGAATTTTAACAGTAGTAGAGCAAACAAAGCAGCATAAACTAGCTGAAGTAAGTTAATCTGGTTTTATAAACAAAACTTTATTGAATATAAATAGCCACAGTTGATCTCCATACTAGTGGACAAACTATTTTGTTTAGTATAAGTTTGCCTACATACAGCAGGACTAGTGTTTCTTAGCAATTTCTATTAGTGCTGCTCCAGTGGTATGGAGGGGCAAAGCTCCTTTACATGTCTGCCCCCCAGGTATACCATTATTCAACAGGAGGAGGAAAATGGGTAGGTCATAAGAAAATGCCCCCCCCATTCCTTGTTGGAAAGCACAGACATGCTGAGCTCCTGGATGTCTAAAGAAATAGCTGGAAGATTTTGGTAATGGGTGTCAGGCCAGTATCATGAAGGACAGAGATGAGACACAAATGAAAATATTGTCTGTTTGTGTCAACATGTGAAAAGTGTCTCTACCTATTACTATGAAGTTAATGTCATTCCTTTTGTAAACACCCATAAGATTTATAAGTTGAATGCATTAGCGGGACGAGGGACAGCTCTTAATTTGCCAGTACAGAACCAAACAGTTTATAATACTAATATTTTGATAGATGCTGATTAAGCTCCATTATGATAACTTTGGTGCAGCAACATAGATATTACCTTGTACCTTGAATACAGGGTAAAAAGAGCCTAAAGTCCCTAGCCACCACCACTTGTCAGCTTTGCCTAGGTTTTTTGTGCTAAGAGTTGAGAGCTATTGTGAGAACTGAACTTGTATTTCCCCCAGGTTTTATGTGTTAAGACTTGAGACTTGTGGTGAGAAGTGAGAAATGAATTCACTGAGGGAAGCTGCTGATTTCGCATAGTGGTATGTTGCTTTTGACTGTAGTGCGTAGGGTCCTGGGTTCAAAATTTGCCAGTGAAATGTAGGGTGGTAACATAGCATTTTATTCTAGCAAATTTACAAAATTATACAAGCAATGTGTCCCTGGTTTTTGACCTTTTGTCCCTCATCTCAAAAAAAATGAAATTGAAAATAAATAAGTGCGAGACTCTGTGCAAGATGCCTATGGCTTACACTACTGTCATTCTATTTATAGTGTGGGTGTGGAAGTAGACTTTTGTGATGGAAATGTTCTGAATTGGGCAATTTTGTCATTATTGGTTCATGTGTTGTTTCATTGCCTACAGCACAGCCTACTAGAAAAATGTTCAAACAAATTTAAAATGCGCTCTGTCTAACAAGTGTGTTGTATTATACAAGGAATATAATTTAATAAAGTCAGGAAGGTGTATCAAAGAAAAGAACACATGTATGTTTCTTGTTTTGTGTGCAAGGGGCCAATGATTTGAAAACAGACCAAAGGTAATCTTTATCCACCACTGGCCCGATGCATTTTCTTTGGATGTGGTGTGGGTTTCAGTGCTGTTTCAGTGAATGTGAGTTTCAAGGGCAGAGAAGTTTTAATGCCAAGCCTATTTTCACTGTGAGACAGTATTGCTTTGTTTAGCAGATGTCTATTAGTGTTTCTGCATTGTTGTGCTGTAAAATGTAAAAATAAAATCCAAATAATCATTGTAGAAGTAAAGCGGTATGCACACATTAGTGTTTAAACTGTTTATGGTAAATGGGGCAAAATAGCCAGGTAATGGGACATTGGGATGGCTGCAGGGGGACTCTGGTGCCATATTTTGGTTGTCTGTTCTTCAGTTTGCATTTGAAAGTCGCTATCCCACAATTCCATTGGAGTGGGTGGGGTTAAGTAATTATGTATGCAAATTAGGTGTAAATCAGCATACAGATTTGTACCTATTTTTCATGGGCTTTGTCCAGATTTTTGATGTTTCCAGGTTGAGAGTAATGCTGGGAATATGTGTAGAAACAGTCAGGTAGTGTTAAACATTCCCTCCACAGGTCTACCAGGTAACACACCAATGCCCAAACCAAGCCATATGGTATTGTAATAATACCTGTAGAATAATGATTAGAGCAGTGATCATTAAAGTTGTGAGTACTGCAAAGATATATAAGTTGCTAATTGACATCTCCCCCCCATATCTACAATAATAATCTAAACACACAAATAAATGGGTATGTTTACACCAAACCTACTGTTGGGGCATATGTCATATTGTTCAACAAATGTGGAAATGTGTTTCTATTAATGTTCCATGTTGAAATACCATCATTGGTAGCATGTTGCTATCAGTGTAACCTGTATGCTGTTGTAATGTCCACTGTGATTCCATATATGCATGTGTACTGTTTGCTATGTAACTGTTCCAAATCTGGTGTTTTAGTTTAATAGGAATATCTATGCATGCTGTTATAACTAATCCACATATGTTCACATATGTTCTAAAACTGCAACACCATAGCACGTTTGGGAAGGCCAGTCCCAGCAGACCCACCTCTCCCACCTCATCTAGCCATGGCACCAGGCTCCAGCATGTCTGGGTCCTACCCTGGGACCTCCTCATCCACTGGTCCTGCACCACCTTTGGGTAGAACTGCCTCAGGGGATGGGGCTCTTCCCCTCCCAGGAGCAGGCACAGACAGGATACTGTCACCCGAACTGATGTCCAGGGATTAGTGCATAGCGAGCTCCGAAGGGAGTTTGGAGATCTGCTATGCAAGCTTGAGGGCTGTGTGGGTCAGCCTCCTCCTCCTGCTCTGCCCCAGCACAGCCACCTTCGGGGCCGTGAAGGTGCAGTGGTGACTGCCCATGGGTTGGGACCTCAGTCACACTGTTTCCATTTGGGGGCTCATGGGATTCTGATTTCCAAACACCCCTCCACGTCCAAGGTGTTTTAAAAAAATAAGTTTTTTAAAAAATAAAAAAATAGCCTTGTTACCCTTGAAAATGACAAAAATATCATCAAGGTAACAGGTATAATAAAAAAATATTTTCCAAAAAGGGATTGATAAGGATAAATTCCTTTTCCCAAAAGACCACGACCACATTAGAAAAGCTAGCCTCACACGATGACGCCATGGCAACACCCTGGGTCTGCAAATAATGTGAATCATCAAACAGAAAAAAGTTTTTGACAGATGAACCACAAGCATGTAAGGATTCATGGTCTTTTTTGGCTAATATTAATGGTTTGTAATATAATGGTGATTACAACTTTGCAACTGTGGAAGTGAAAGATTTGTACACAGTGATCCCTCATGAATTAGGTATTAATTGGGTCAGTCAGCTGTTGGTCAAGAAGGGTATTAACAATGAGGAATTATATTTTTGATACAAGAATTTTTGGACTTGCTACTCATTAACAACTTTTTTTCTGTTTGACGATTATTATTTGCAGGCAATCCCTTTTTGGAAAATATTTTTATTATGCCCATTATCCTGATGATATTTTTGTCATTTTTCAAGGGTAACAAGGCTATTTTTAAGGAATTTATGGATTATATTAATAGCACCACTGATTTTTTTAAGATTCACTAGTGACTTCCAAAGGGCAGCAATTTCCTATTTGGATATTTGTTTGAGTAAGGTCAGTATCAGACAATGCTATGTGGCCACTATTTTCAGAAAATAAACTTATTCTAATTATTTTCTTCATTTTTCAAGTTCCCACTCTGGCTAGCAGAAAAAAATCAGTTGTCAAAGGTCGGCTAGTCAGGGCCACCAGGGATGATTTCCAATTTTAATGATTTTTTAGTGGAATGCCAGTTTCTTAAGGATATGTTTTTGAAACGTGGATACCCACATTCCTTATTGGAGGATACCCTGGCGGAGGTCACTTTTAAAAGGTTGACTTGATATTTTAAAGCTATTCTAAATAACTCCCAATTTAGTGGCATGGATATACCAGACATTTCTAATGCATATATTAGTAGACCAATATCTAATCCTCCTTTGCATTTTGCAACCACTTTTATCACCTCGTTTTGCACTGAGGCATATGTGATCAAGCGTATCATGTTTAAGAACTGGGATTTGATATCAGCTGATATGAAAGTCAGGGATAATTTACCCAGTAGACCTATGATCATATATAAAAGGGGCTTAAATTTAAAATCCATGTTGGAGGTTAAGAAAACCAAAAACTCTAGAATAAAAGGTATGTTTAAATATGAATCATGCCCCCAATGCAAACGTGTCAGCACAGGTCTTTCTTTTACAGTCAGAGATATGACATTTTACTGTACTGGTAGATTTAATTGTAATAATAGAAGTATCATCTACCTGGCTAAGTGTAAAATGTGCCCTATTTTTTTATATAGAAAAATCAGATAGGAGGCTTAGGGACAGGGTTTATGAACACATATATGCAATCAAGAACAAAAAAGTTGAGAATGCCCTGGCTAAGCATATAATCAATTTTCCAGACCATATTTTTGAGTTCAGGGTGATAGACCAAACAATATTAGGGGTGGCCCCATCTCCTTATTGTTGGAGAGATGTGAATTATTGTGGCAACTTAGATGTGATGCATTTAGATATCCTGGTATTAATGAAATGTGCTCTATAGCATGTATATTGAAACTCAAAAGTCTTATTAGGTAAGTGAGCATTATGTCATTATGGTGAATGTTTTAATGTCATTTTTTAACGTAAGCTTTTTAATGAAGTTTTGCATAACAATTTTTACAATTATAATTCAAGTATTTGGAAAATGGGATTAATTCATACATCTATTCAGCAGCAACACTTTTCATATATTTTCACATATCGACTATGATTTTAATAGAACATATTTATATAACATTTATATTTTAGTATATATTTTTGAATTTTATATACTTGTGTATCAATTTATATCATATCATATTACATTTCTTATATAATATACATACATACTACAGCTTTCTTCATTTCCATTGGTTCAATCCTTTACATTCAGTATCAATTGCATTTATGGATATCAATCATTTAATTTATCATGTGATGTAATTTAATTAGGGATGCATCTTGGGAGGATGTATTTAAATGATTGTCTTGCGTACTGATTCTACTTTAGTCTGAAAAAGTACAGGTATTATCCTGTATGAAAGCACTTACTTTACCAGGAATAAACTACTTTTTTTGAGTGCTCCTTGGTCCAGTGCCATTTTTTGCAATTTTCCAGTTTGTTATTTTTTCCTCAGTAACCTATTATTGAAGCTCTTGACTTAGAAGGGGTGGTCCTTGACCAATAATCCTTGAGAAATATGAAGCACTATGGCAACTTAGAACTAATGCCACACAGTGGCCGGGCCTTAATGACTCATTTTCCTTGTCATGCTTTTTAAAATTGGAAGCTTTGGACAGATGGTTTATTCTAATTGCTACAATGGAGATGAAATATGTGAATGTTATTTATTTATTTGCATTATAAGTATTTTATGGTTATAAAATGGTTTGAATTTTTAAAGTTGTTTACTACACCTTTCAAACATCTACTGTTATCCATTTGGAGTAATGGAATGCATAATATAATATATATTATATGTTTATATTTTAAAATATTTTATACATTTTATTTATTGATGTTTTTGAGTGATAAAATGTGGTGTACTTATTTATACAGTTTATACAAATATATAATTACTTGTGGGTGTTGGTTGGTTTGTTGTAAAAATAGGAGGCATGTATTTAATGATGACTGTATAAAAAAGTGATTAATTTTAATGGATGTGGCATTCTGAAGAAGTCTCTGAATCAGCATAGATGAAAGCACTTAATTTTAATGTTCTGTTACATTTTTTATTCTTATCCTGCAGTGGAATAAAACATTTTATTGGTTTTCGGCTTAAACAGCATATTATTGTGTTCCCTTGCTCTGCTTGTGCCTTCATTTGCTTATTCGTTGTGGCTTTTTGTGATTTTTGTAGTATTCCATACTACACAGACAACTAATGTGCTGCTAACCTGTATTTACAATTCCAAAGGTGTGTGCAGTTGACAGTTACATTTTATGTACTCTGTCTAGGGTACTTCCACCTGTGTACTGTGTGTATGTCTGGGCCCACATTCATGACATATCCTTCTTTCAGATGGTGACAGACATTGACATCTGAACAGTGAGTATGGATGACAGCTGACATGGGTATTGCTGAGATGCATTGTGGTTGGCACTGCAGTTGTCAGAACATGGCCCTGTCATCAACAGTACTGGCCACAGGCCACCAAGACACAACCCTCCATGCCTACATGCTGACCACTTCCAGACAATATTGAACACACAACAACCTAACACACGGACTCCTGCATATTGTACACATGCAACAATCTATCCTGTAAATTGGGTCAGCTCAGCTAATTTGTGCTCCAGTGTTATTAAACCCACACTTACATGTTACTGCATTTCTACATAGGATTGTGTGTGTGTGTGGGGGGGCACCTGACAACTTTTAACATTTTCCTATGACTGTACTGGTATTTCAGGTATTCTGTTGGCTTCCATTTCGTTTTGTATTCTGACCTATCATGCAGACTGGAGGCATATCAGTAGAGTACTGATCTTAGGTTTTACTGCCCTACATTTCTGTTTCAGACTTCTTACCCTTCAGAACTAACATACAACTGCCAGACCTGTTGTAGTCTGTTTGTGAGGGTCTGGAGGGGGAGCTGTTCACCATTGCCATAAATTGGGGGCCTTAGCACAGCCTTTCTTTATGGTCATTTACACCTGTCCTGCTGGCTGAGGGTGGTGTTGGGAATGTGAGCCTCACTGACATGCATGTGTGTGTCCTATGGGCAGACATTTGGGCCACCACATGTACTACAGTGGGATTTGTCACCTTGTCTAGTACTGCCTACTTTGCTGACACCAGTATTTATGGATTTCATGCTGCCCATATAGGTGTCCACTATCTGCTGCCATCCCATTCAGCCACCCGATTCCCTTGCATGCTCACATCCATACCATAGATACAACTAGCAGAACATACTATTCCATTCAGCAATTGATAGGAAGAGTGACTTACCTTGTGCCTGTGCCAGTATTGAGGATGGTGCTGGAGGGCTGACTATGTCAGATGCACATAGTACACTCTGTATACATGGTAAAGCACAGGTAGTGTAATGTTTGGCATCTCTTTTACTGCATGTATGAATCAGAGAGAGGTGTCATTCCCTAGGTCTCTACTGTGTCAGTGTATGTGCTATGCATTGCCTCTTTGCCAAAGCCTGGGCATACTGAGCATGCCTCCTTTTGCCTACATGGGTAGGCTTTGGTTGCTCCTCCTCCAAGCCCCTCTGTGCCTATGATGGCCATGGCAATGGTGGGAGGCTGTGTGGCCTTGCCCATGCTGTTCCTGCTGCAGCTGTTTCTGCAGGATCACATTGTGTAGCATGGCACATGCCATGACAATTTGGGTGCATGTAGCTGGTGACTACTGCAAGGCTCCACCAGACGTGTCCAGGCACCGGAACCATGACTTGAGCATCTCAAACACGTGCTCTATTATGATTCTGGTTTGTGCGTGTGCCTCATTATGGAGTTCTTGCTCGGGTGTGTGCATTTCTGATGGGTGTCATCAGCCACTGCTCCAGTGCGTAACCAGCATCCCCCATTAGGTGGCCATATGGGATGTCCCCACTGGCAAATGTCTGGAACAGCTGTGTCATATGCCAGATGTGAGAATCGTGATAGCTTCCAGGGCTGCCAGCACACACATTCAAGATAATGCCCTGTGCATTGCACATGACCTGGCAGTTGATGGAGGGGAAGCCCTTGCGATTTATGTAGGCCATACCCCGCTCACCAGGTGGTGCTTTGATGTGTATGTGCGTGCAATCTATACCACCCACTACCTCAGGGAATTCTGCTATTTGGTGGAAGAGACGTATATTGCTGGTCAACGCCTCACAGCTGTTGAGGAAATATATGTGCTCACCAGCATGTGCTGACATGTCATCCAGGAATTGGTGGAGTATCCTGGATGCTGATGCCTGTGAGATCCCCATGATATCCCCAGTTGTCCTTTGGAAGGTACCTGTGGCTAGTATTGTTCAGCCTACACATACCTTGGTATCCACTGGGATGGGTTCCCCTCTGTTGGTTCTGTGTGTTAGGCGTGGCTGGCACAGCTCAACAATTTGCTGTAAAATGTCCCTGTCCACCCTATAGCACTCCATTATCTCCAGCTCATGTAGCCCCTGATAGGTTACCCTGTGTCTGTACACTCTTCTCCTCCTCCCTGTGCATTGGTTGTCAGCATTCACATCCTCACCACCCTCAGTCTCTTCCACATATTGATGTATGAGAGCAACCGCAGCCCGTAACATTTTGTTAGTATTGTTAGGTAAAATTTCCCCATCTGTGTATACCGGTGGTGTAGAGTTTGTGGGAAAAACCAGAGTGAAAGGTGTTTGTATAGTTTATAGTAGTGTGCTGGGCTGGGCTGCTGCCTGTGTAATTGACTAATTCTGATAAACTACACCTACCAGCTATGCTAGTTCTCCTTGATTGCCTTCCTGCTGCTGTTTTCCCTTCCCATTGCCTTCCCGTTTAAGCCCCGAAGTGCACTGCGCATGCCCAGTTCTCAGATGTGGAGAGCTGCTATTTCCTGTTTTTTTTTTTTTTTTTAAAAACGTGGTGTGCAGCGAGCACACCCATTTAGACAATCTAAACACTGCTAGGCAGCCTCAGACACACCCCCTTCCTTAGCTGTGCTTTGTTAAGGATAAACATGGGCCACAGAGCTCCAATAAGCTTACATCATGCATGACACTCCCCTCTTATGAGGTCAACTACTTCTTATGCTTATACCATGGTGTTGCTGCACCTACACTCTTAGGTGCATGCTAACACTGAGGTAATCTGTGATTCAGTATCACTCCCCTTATCTGCATAAAACTGACTGCTAATGCATGGTTACAAAACTCACACTCAGCCTTCCCCCTTAGCAATCACTATTCCATGGTATTGTGGTCTTATGCATGCCATTGACTGTTATGGCAGAATGCTGATTCGGGTTGAAAGGCTTATTTCCAACTTTTTTCCTTATTTTCAGGCCGATCACGTTTGCCCACTGCTGCCCTATGTTTAAACGGCCAAAACCAGCCAAACAAAATTAAAGTTATGTTTTATGATTTTGCAACTATTTCTCATGCTAATGGCCATATATTTTGTCATTGGCATGCCTACTACATTGAATACTTGCTTTCTTTTGAGCTGTCATGCCTTCTTTTTGTAATTTACAGAATTGAATTTGGTTAGTAACAGAATACATTTCTGCAGGTTACACTATTCCTGCATAGACGCATGCCTGCTTCCTGGATCACTAATTCACCTCATTTGCATGGTTTTCACCAGCAAATGAGGTAATTAGCATAAAGCAGTGGTGTCTGTGAGAGAATAGTGTAGGCACACTCATGCACGTCTCTGGGGCTCGTTCCTGGATGGCTCGGTGACCATATTGCGTGCAGCAGCTCTTGCACTATTCCTGCACTCCATGCAGAGCTTGCTGAATTCTGGGGATTGCCTGCATTGCAATTTTTGCTGTCCTTAGCACTATAAATATCTCTGTGAATACTGTTC